>NC_143552.1:47086666-47244583 GCF_054136105.1 Typopeltis vanoorti
TGATTGAAGATGAATTGGGGATTTCCAAAATCAACTATGCACAACATTTTGAACGAGAGTTTGGGCCTTTGTAAATGGAATTCCTGATTTGTACCCCACAAGTTGACTGATGACCAAAAAATGTATCAAATTGAACACTGCAAGGACCTCGTTAAAACCGCCTCGTAAGGACTCAAACTTCCTTGAAACGATTGTCACTAGTGACGAAAAATGGTGTTTTGAGTATGAGCCCGAAACTAAGCCCCAGAGTGCTGAGTGAAAACCACCAGAAGAGGGGCATCCTAAAAAAAGTTGCTTGGAGAAGTCCAAAGTAAAAACAATGCTGATTTGTTTCTATGATTCCAAGGGCATTATCCACAAAGGATTCAACCCACCTGCCCAAACGGTCAATGGTGAGTTTTATCTCGAAGTTATGAACCGATTGATAGTGAGAATTCGTTGCGTACGGCATATATATCGTGATGCAGGCAGCTGTTCACTTTTACACGATAATGCACTATCTCATCGTTCGAACATTGTGAGACAGTGTTTGAGCAAAAACCCCAAGTTTATGTGTTGGATCACTTGCCGTATTCACCTGATTTAGCACCCTGTGACTTCTTTCTCTCCCCCCAACTTCATTTGCCAATGAAAGGAAAGCGATACGATACCATTGAAAATGCTCAAGCAGCAGTAACCACACCCCTCAACAGTATCCCAAAAACCGATATAAAAAACTCATTTAATGAATTACTTGACCATGCCAAACTCTGTATCGAAGCTGAGGGAGAGTATATTGATTGAAGTAAATATTTGAATAATTATAATTGGCCTGTGTTTTATTTTCTATCAGAAGTTTAATTTCTTTTTGGACAGAGGGTGTAGAAAGGAGAAAATGATGTCCTTGATGTTCTCTATTTTTTGTGGGACAAATAGGCCTCTCAGGAAAGAAATGCATGTTTGAACTTATCAAGCTGTGGAGAAAAATAGAAAACATATGGACTGGCTTCACATACAACAGAAACCCGTCATTGATGATTTGTCAAGTACTGTGGCCCTATGCAGAAGTTGCCTATCTTGATTATAATTTTTTTTCATCAGGACATTCTAGGAGTCAACAGAATGTTAAGAAACTCCAGTCATCAAAAAAACAAACAAAAAAAAAAAGGAATTATCTTCAATAACCTGACAAATGCCGATCTCATACATGACAGTATGCACATTGTTGATCTATTTTAAGAATTCTATACCATGCATCCATTAGCATTGTCTTGTATGTTGTAAATTCCATTACTGTAATAAGATGTAATTTTATTTCATTCTCTTGAAGAAGTATATTATAATGCACATGAATCTACCTAAGATCTTAAATAATAAATTGTGATATTGCTCATTTATCAGCCTTCATCTGACAGATATACTGGATATTAATCTCATAAAAATATATTTACTATATTGTACAATATTAATAATATGACAGTTTCCATGGGATAGTAGTTAAACAATAATATTCTCAAAACTAAATTCATTATCTTACTGTGTGAAAGCAAACAACAGAAAGAGAGGGTTCATAGAAGACCATCTGTGCCACAGCAAGGTCACATGACACATCACACTGAGATTGGCTGATTCATCTCCTCAGCTGACATTGTTTTCATGAAAAATCATTATTATTTTTGATCTGTACAAATTTTGTTGTATTGTTGAATTTCATCAGATGAACAAAAGAAATAATATAACTACTTATCTGTTATTTTGAAATTGTGTAGATAGAAGTTTATCTTATGGATTATATCATATCAGGTCCCATGACCTGAAGCTACATCTCAGTCCTGATTTAAAGATGTAAATAAACATCTTAGAATGAGAGTGTTATTTTTGTTTCTGCGGCGAATTGGATTTTTGCTCAGATCATTTTGCTACTGGTCATTATTGAATTACAATTAAAAAAATGTATTTTTTAAAGGCTTACTATATTGTAATTATAAGGAGTATTGCTTAGCAGAATTCCTTTGTTCCATTGTTACTGATGGTGATTTTTATATATCACACAGGTTAGTCACATTGAAGCTGTAACTAAAGAAGAAGCCCGAGATTTTGTGGAAGATGATACTCCACATGGTTGAGTTATGTCATCACATTTTATTTGAGATCTTTTCACAGCATGTGATATGGGTTCCACATACACACCTGCTAATTTATTGAGCCCAGTTTCTTCATTCCATTCTTATCTTCAAGGAACAACACTTATAATCCTGCCTTTTTTTTATGATTTTTAACCATCTCTTACATTTTAATGAACATTTTTCAGTTATTTTTGTCACATACATTTTAACTTTCATTCATGAGTTCTTTAAATGGATGCCTAATAAGCATTTGCATTATTTCCAGAAAAAACAAGTTCTCAGTATTAAGTTGTAAACTCTATTTTGACCAATGTGCATAACATTTTTAAACGAGAATAGGATGTGTATTTAGAGAAAGAAAAGATGTAAATATTTGTTTTATTACTTGAGAAGTGTCTTGACTAAATGCACAGTGCAAAGCCCGATAAATATCTGTGCCCTTTTTAATTTTATTTTAACAGACGTTTAGAAAATTTTTATTTTTTGCAAGTATAATATAGTTTAGAAAACTTTGATTTTAAATTTTGCAGGATTTAAATCTGTTTCATATATGCATTTTGTACAAATGTAAAAATTAATCAAGATGGAGAAAAAGTATATTTAAAATATAAGACACTTGAAACTGTTTTCACCATATGACTTATTTTCTCCATTTTAGATACATAACATCATCATCATTCCCCCTCCAGGCTTTTTTTTTTTTTTTTTAACTATATCTATTTTCTGCATGTATATTTTATCTGATATTTGTTTCAGAATGTGTAAATGATTTCCATGAAATAAATTTTTTTTTCTTACATTTTAAATAATAGTGGCTGTCTTGAAAGAACTTTTTTTTTTTGGGGGGAGGGAATATATTATTATTTATTTATTTATTTTAGTTGACTAGTATTGCTACTTTCATTACTATGAAAGTAGCAATACTAGTAGCAAAAATCACAATCCATTTAGCTAAAACTGTTGTTCATTTGTAGGGGGGGGGGTGAATCTAATGTTAAACTACTCAGATTAGTGGTAGGTATTTATAAATTGCATTCAGTTTACAAGAATAAAATATAGTAACAAACCCAGAGCTGATACAGATTGTGTGTGTGTGGGGGGGAATACTATTTTGCAGAAAAAGCATGCTGAAAATATAACTACCACTTACTGTTTGTATTCTTATACAGTCATGGCTTTTAATCATCTCATAAATGCAATATTTAGTACCAAGTACAGATAATGTAGTACTACCAAACTTTATTAGACAGAGGGATTGGTACGCATGCACAGAAACCATAGTTTTTATATAAAATCACTTCTCTCTAATTCTGTTAAATTGAGAATATATGTTTTTAGATTAGAATACTCTTAGTAGATACTATTTATAATTGTGGGTTTTGTCCCCCCCAGGGGGGGAGTAGCAATACATCTTTTTTAACCTGACTCTTCTTGAAGACAGGTTAGGGCCAGTCTGCATCATTCAAAGATTTTCAGGAGAGGAGGGGGAAAAGAGCAAGTATGATGACAAGTGTTGCCATTTTGTGGACCTAAATCCAAACATTCATATTCTTCTTATTATTATTGCACAGAACTTCCTTGGAGACAATATCTATACCTATCTTTGCATGCATTCACTGATCGAGTACTCATAAAGACTCTTTTTTCTAAATATTTATATGCCTAATGCATATGGAAATAATATAGAATTTATTAAAAATATCCAATATGTTCCATCCAATGTAGCATGAACCACATCAGGGAGAAAAGCGATCACTAACTACATTGAAAACATGAATCATGAAATATGAGTCATGTTGGTGCTTACTACCTGGTGCCTCGTTCACAGCTGAGTTGACAGGAATGCACTATTATAATTCAAAGGAACAAATGGAATAGAGCTTCTGCTGAGCCAATTTCATATGGAGGTAGCACTCCTGGAAACTCAGGTTTTTATCTTGTGTATGTACAGGCAAATTGACCTTGAGAACACATGCAATTTACAGGCAAAAAATATTAGTGTGGTGGTGGGCAGTTGATGGCATTGTGTTTAAATGATTATTGTGTTAGCAGTTCTGTATAGTTGCTGGATTAAATGGTGGAGACGGAGAGTTGTAGAGTGTCCTCCCTCAATGAGTCCTTGGAGGTGTCACGTAATAATAATAATACCACTACAAGAAATTTTTACAAGCTGATTTACCTGAAGGCTTTGTTAACTTGTTTCAACAAATTGAGTAATAGTAATGGGCAGTCCTTTCTCACCTGCTTTAGCTTATTATTTTGATGGAATATCTAGAACACTAACTCTTCTGTACCATTTTTCATATTAAAGTAAGTTTCACATCTTACACATATAACAAAAATTATACAGAATTTATTCAAAAACTCCAATATATTTGATCCAATATTATGTGGACGTCAGAGAGATAGACCATTAACTACATTCAAAAGATGAATCAGAATAATCAGTCTTAAATCATACATATGTTAACTCATGTCTCAGTTGCAGCTGAAGTATATGATATTACACTATTAGAGTTCTGAGCGGAACAATTGTAGTAAGTTGTATAGATTAATATATATATATATATTTATATTTAAAATAATTATTAAATTAAACAGATGAACAATTAATAGTGATCACTTCCCAAAACTTGGATATTGGCAGCCACCATCAGAATGGCTAAACACGTGGGCTACATCTGGTTCCACTATTGTGGCCATGCAGGACTTGCTAACCATGCTTTGGACACCCACCAGAGAATATGCTAGAATAGGGCCACCCTTCCTTCTCCACTACACCATATATAAATATGAGAGACTATTCCTAGTTCCTAGAATCTGCCTCAACCATAAGAAACTATCAAATCTCAACAGATTTGGTTGCATGAAACTGTCCCAGATATGGAAATCACTTATCCTCTAAACTTCAGCCAGTGGCATTGATTGCTCCTTATGTAATTATGTGAAAGCACGTTGCTGTATATCTTAATATATCTCTTAATGATTTGCAACTAAACAGATAACAGGACTCCAGCTTGGATTTAGTAAGTTTTTTTTTTTTTTTTTTTCTTCACCAAAGGTCAGGCCAGTAGTGTTAATGGGTTGGCCAAATTAGTACGACTTTATGTGTATACTCCAGATGATGGCCGTGATATGAAAGTTGAAACACTTGGTTTATATTAAAACAGATTTTTTTATTGGATTGAATTACAGCTCTAGCCTTTTCTGGTATAAACACATTGATAACATTCCACTCTTGCCAAAACTTAGTGTCATTTCCATTTGCGGCTTTACTTCTTACTTGATCAAATTCTAATGTATAATCCCAAATGAGTACAACCATAGAATATGGTGCATTAATAACCTTAAATTAAACTTGCTCAGAAATTATATTGTTTAATCCTTTATCAAGTGTATGCAAAATAGTTTGCATGTGAAATATCTTCACAGCCAGGACTGTACTTTTGCTCAGGTGCACAAGCTCTAGCTAGAGGGGGACCCCAAAAATTAGGGCCGAAAACAATGAGTGAGGCCCTATAACACTAGTGCCTTGGGCCCTGCCTGTCTCAGGAAAAGTTTAAGTATGGCCCTGTTCACAACTAGGCTATTTGTATATAGAGACTGATGACAAGAAATTATATTCTTGTTTAATCCCTATGGAATACTAAGATAATTGATGTGAAATCATCAGCCTATGTATATACAAGTAACCTAGTCATGAAGGTACTTCAAGATCAGACTATGTTTACTTACACTTGGATAAAGGATTAAATAAGAAGATAATTTCTTAGCAATTTTTAACCAAGTGCAAAAATGTTCTGTACCATCAGAAACTTTCCTGCATGTGCTTGATGCTATCTATAGAACATTCCTTTTCAGACCCTTTTTCTATCGCTCTCTCGTCAGTTCATTCCAATCACTTTCTCATAAACATTCTATTTTTGCCATTTTTGTATTATCACAGGCATCTTCCACTGAACTGACTACCATCACTCCTCTACTTTTAAGAATGTAAAAATAACAGCAGTTGGTCAACATTCATATATAATTCACCTTCAGTCTTACTGAACCACCTTTGTCTCTCATCTTTCATTCAGTCTTTCTCTCTCTGTTCTTTGGAGCAATCTTCCTTATACTGATTTCCTAGATTATGACTTTATTTTTCTCCTTCTATGACCTTTTGCAGTTTGAATAAAAAAACACATCAACAGGTTCCTTCTTTCTACTTACCTACTCATGCACACGTGACTGTTGTTGTATTATAGGTTTTGCAGCCTCTCTTGTATATGGGATTGATATTAAAAAATAATAAATAAATAATCCTGATAATAGGAGATTATATGAATATGGAAGCAGCCATACTGAAGGTTTGCAGAGTTTGGGAGGTATTTCAGTTGAAGTGCGAAAGTAAAATGAAAGCTGGTATGCAGGCTGGAGGTTACATTCAACTCTCACTATAGAAAGCTTGTAAGGATCACAGGATTAATTTGTTATAGTAGGAACACATACCAGCCACTGAATTAAAACTTTTATTTAATGCCATGTTGGACCTCCTTTAGTGATTTCCAGTACCAGCCCTCTGCAATTCCCTGCACACAGGAAATTCTGTCTGTCTGAATCAAGCCTTCTCAAACGGCAATGATCTCGTTCCTGACAGATTCTCTTAGGACACAGTTATGCCTCTTAGACAAACAATGTGGTTTATTTTGCCACTGATTAAACACCTGAGATTATCCCCCTGTTTAAGAAGCCAGTCAGCTCTTCTGTTTTCAAAATCACAGCTTTCCATACTGGCACTTGCAATAAGCCTTTCATTGAACTCCAAAAGATCCTTCTTTTTTCCCATTGTAATCACCACTATTGACAATTACCGAGCATCATCATCAATTTTTTGATATGTACCCCCCAATAGGGTGTTCAAGTTACTATGACAGCACTACATGATTAAGTTTGCATTATTATTAATCTCCTATAAGCACTCCAATATTGTCATATTCATACAACTTCCTTGATGTTGCAGATGGGGAAGACTTTTTTGCCATTGCTAAACTTGATTGGTCTTGAGGCGAGAGATCATGGTAGTGGCACAGCGATTAAACTACAGTTGATGGTAACTCCTGGTTTTTCTGCTAAATACCAGTGGTGAGTCATGTCCTGAAGAATCATTCTTTTTACGTTTTCTTTTTGATTAGTTTTAAAAAGATCAAAGTCTGTGGTATCACTTGATGTTGCAGCCATTTTTGTCACTTCATCTGCAGTTTCATTTCCCTTTAATCTCACATGGGATGTAATCCATTGGAAAATTATTTCGGAGTCCTTGTGTTTTTTGCTATGTCTCTAAGTATTTCTCGATGGCTAGTGTATTAGTTCTTAATAGCTTGAAGGGCTGCTAAGGAATCTCTAAAAAAATATAAATTCCTTTGGATTTTGTTTATCCAAATGTTGCAGTGTTGTGTTAATGGCTATTAATTCTGCATGGTATGAGTTGCATCCTATACTGTTGGTTGTTTTTAGCTTTGTATTTTGAGAGGCATAGATGAGTACGCCACTCCCAGAGTTACCATTTGGCTTTTTGAAGCCATCTGTGTAGATCTTTATTGAGTCAGGTCCATATTTTATTATTTTTGAAAGAGCTAATGATCTCAAGATTTCAGGATTTTCTGGGCTTTTTTTTTCTCATGTTTCCTCTATTTCAAAATTAATAACTATATATTTCCTGTCTTGATTTGGAGGAAATGCTGAGTAGTTGACTATTTTATTTGGACAATCGAAGGGAAATTTATTTTCCATAATTTTATGCATTCTAGATTTTTTCTTTATTCTGTTTGTTGGTTGCCACTTTTTAAAAAGTTCACTTGTTCTATGATGTGCAAGGTTGGCTCTTTTTTCTAAAAATTTACTAAGATTTTCTTGCCACCTAATTTTTAAAGGAACAAGGTTGGATTCGAATTCTGCTATTTTTCCAGCAGTTGTATTCCTTAAGTCCACATAAATTTGTAACCAATTAGTGATGGCAACAAATTGCAGGAGTGAGATGGATGGGAGAAGCAGAAAACTGAGTGATCTGGAAAATCATGGGGGGGAGACCTTCGTCCAGCAGTGGACAGAACCAGAAGGTTGAAGAAGAAGTGATGGATCCAGAGTAACTCCAAAGTATTTGGGGTTTTCATTAAATGTAATTAGTTGATTGTTTAAGTTAATCTTTGGTCTCCACTTTCTGAGGTGGTTATTAATGGTAAATATACAAATTTCTAATTTAGTAGGATTAATTTTGATTTTTTGGTTTACACAGTATGTAGATAAACTTTCAATGGCTTTGTTTAAGTGACTTTCTGCTATTTCTAAGGGGTGAGCTGTGAATAGGACCAAATCATCAGCAAACATAGCTATCTTTGTTTCTTTATTGATATTTTTGTCTAAGCCGTTTAAGTAGATGAAAAAAAGGAGTGGGCTCAAAATGCTGCTTTGAGGGAGTCTCTGTCTTATTTTCACTTTCTTGGATCTTGACAACCTCTGTTTGGTCTGAACCCAGCTTGTCCTTCAAATCTCTCTCTTCTACAATCTTTCGTAACCTTTTTTCAAGTATGCTTGCATAATCTTATCTGGAACACTTAGTAGAAAAATTCTTCTGTAATTCTCCCATCCAGCTTTATTCCCTTTTTTATAGTTGTCATATTCATTTTATAGTAGAGATCTCATAGCACCATTTGGTACTATGAGATCTGTACTTCAATCATTGGGAATTTGACCTTCTGAATTATGCAGTGTTGCCACCGCAAAATGCTTATATCTCCATACTTAAGCATATCTGGTCAGATATCATCTACTCCAGTTGCCTTTCCGCATTTCAAGTTTTTGATATGTATTACTAATGATATCAGATGACTTAAGTCCAGTCAGGGTAGAAACCAGTGGCGGCCCGTGAAGCTTTAAGTGGGGGTGCTGCCTATACAAAATAATTTTTAAAAAATATTTTTTTTTCCTAATTAGAATATGTTAGAAAAATGTTAAGAATATGACTATTTTACCACCAGTTGGTCACAGTGATCATGCTGTGCTTTCTTGAGAAGTATCTAATTGTATTGATGCTCCAATTAAAATAGGTTACATGCTGAATTACAAAGGTGGAAATTATGATCAACTTAGGAGAATACTATCTTTGGTCCCATGGTAACAGTTATTGAATGGGAATCTTTGAAAAAGTGCTTAAATGAGGCAGTATCTGAATGTATCCCTAGTGTTTGAGGAATTAATAGGTTGGGGTGAAATGGATGTGCAACCTCATTAAACAAGAGATCCACAAGAAGAAGATGATGTAGAAAGAATATCCAGAGAATAACAGTGAGAGAAGTTATGAAATATATAAATCTCAAACCAGAAAAGTAACAAGTATTGTGAGGAAAGCTAAATCGGAGTATGAAAAGAGTAGGAAATAGGAAACATGCAAGCTAAAGGAAATCCAAAAGAATTTTATTATGTCACAAGCAAAACAAAGAATGAATGTAAAAGATTAACATTATTGGATGCAGATGGTACCTGAGTGTCGGAAGCTAATGAGATTGTTCAGTTAATGAGTGCTCACTTTGCTAAGATATATCAACCAGGTGTATGTAACATGGTTCACAGTGCTACTGCTACATTGGATGAAGAGTTAGAGGTTCATGAAAATGTGGTTGAAGAGCTGTTGCATAACCTGGATAAGAATTTGTCTATAGGGACAAATGAAACATCAGCCCATCTGTCAAAAGAATGTTCAGCCAAATTGACTAGGCCTTTCACATGTTTGTATAACTTAAGTCTCAGCTCAGGAATGGAAGGAATGTATGATAGTTCATTGTACAAGGGTGGTGCAAAAACTGATGTGTCTAACTACCAACCCATCAGTGTCTCTGGCATGGTAGTGAAGATTTTAGAGAAGTTAGTAAGAACTTGCATACAGAAATGGGTAGACAAACAAACTATACTCTGCAAGGAGCAGCATGGGTTTACTGAAGGAAGGTCATGTTTTAGCAATTTGCTCATATTTTATAACAATTTATGGCCGAGTTGGATAAAAGGAATGGATACACTATGATAATGTTGGATTTTTCTAAGGCATTTGATAAGATACCACATGAAAGGCTGTTGCATAAACTGGAGAATATGGGATTGGAATATAAACTTTTGACTTGGGTCAGGGGATGGTTGACAGACAGATATCAAAAAGTGGTATACAGTGGGTGTGAATCTGCCAGATTTATGGTGACCAACGGTGTATCTCAGGGTTCAGTCCTAGGACCATTATTGTTCAGTCTATAAATTAATGACATCAGGCATGGTCTAACATCAGATGTGCAATTGTTTGCCGATGATGCGAAGATAGGCAGGGCAATCAGGGATGCTACTGATTCAGCACTTACAAAATTATTTGAATAAGCTAGAAATTTGGGCAAACAAAAATGGCTGTCAGTTTATATACTATGGCATGATCAGAGTTCCAGCGGCATATTATATTAGCGATGTTATGCTACAAGTATCTGAAGAGGCAAGGGATCTTTGCATATTGATGGATAGGAATTTGAAGTTCAAAGGTCACATAGCAAAAGTTGCAAATACAACTCAGAGGATAATTGTGATGTTGAAGTGAACCTTGACATGTAAGGATAAGGAAATCATTTTGCCTCTGTATAAGGCTTTGATAAGACCACACCTGGATTATTGTGTGCAGATTTGGTCTCCCAGGTTCCAAGGGGATAAAGAAGCTGTTGAAAGGGTGCAATGAAGACAAAGATTATATCCAGGCTGTGGGATTTAAATTATGAGGACAGATTGCAAGTATGTGGATTGCAGATGCTGGTTAGCAGAAGAAAGAGGGGTAATATGATAGAGAACTATAAACTTTTGAATGTGTGTTATAGGATATCGTCTAATGAAATTTTTTGTTATATGGAAGGCGGTGAGAGAACATGGGGAGGGGGGGACATCCATGGAATTTAAGTTTGTTCACAGTCAAGAAAGGCTGTAAGAGCTAGGTTTTTCTCTCATAGAGCAGTGAGTCACTGGAATAGTTTGCCTTTAGGGGTAATGATTGCATCTAGTGTGAATGAATTTAATGGAAGGTATGACTGTGGGTTTGGGTTTATAGCCTTCCTCGATGAGTCCTTGACTCCCTGGAGGTCTCAGATAATAATAACATCATCTACTCCAGCAGCATTTCCACATTTCAAGTTTTTGACAGCTTTTTCTACCTCAAGTATTGATATGTACTCCTGTTTGCATTCCTCTTGAACATTTTCTAGTATGGTTCTGTCACTGCTTGATCGTTCAACAGTCTTCCAAAGTAATTACTCCAGACATGTGAGATATCCTTATCTTCAGTTTTAATGTTGCCTCTATCCTCTGATTCATTTTACAGTACTCTTTCCTCCATTTTTAATTGATTCTGGAGGCTTCTTCAATAGCCTCCAGAACATTTTTCCACTTTCCTGATATTTATTTTCTATATTCTTAAAGTCGTCCCATGACTTTTGTTTACCTACTTTTACACATAGCTTAGCTAGCTTGCATTTTTCTCTGTAGAGCATCTACTGACTTATTTGCTAGGAACTTTTGGTATGCTTTCTTCATTTCCAGGACTGCTTCTTTAACTTCTTGTGTCCACCATGGTGTTCTTATTTTTCTATCCTTACAGACAACTTCACCGCATACCTCCGTAGCTGAATCAATCAATGTCATCTTCAGAGTTTGCCACTGAGACTGCAAAGTTTGGTTCTTGTTTTCAATTTGTTTAAATTTTTTTCTTCAATAATGTTTGTATAGTTAAGTCGACAGTTTATCTGTAAAAGCTGCTCAACATTAATTGTTTTTAAAAGAACACAGTTACATACTGTGTTCTTTTCAACATGATATCCATTTTTATCTTGCTTAGTACTAAGTAATGGTCACTTCCAATTTCAAATTCTCTATACACTCTTGTATCCTGAACTAGCCTTGCGATATCACTAGCAATAATGACATAGTCAATGAAGCTTTTCTTATTTCTTGTGTCTTCTGTGAACTTGTGCACATTTTTAACAACATGTGGAGAAATAATTTTATAATCCTTTGTTTGGTTAAGCTAACTGTAGAATTGAAACTCATACAGCCCTGACATTTTTAGAAAGTATTTTTAAAATTTAGATTTGTCCATAGTATAACACAAGAAACTAATTCTCCAGTAATACTTTATACTGTATATGAAAAGTTTTTCTGATAGAAATGCCAATATGTTTGCTATTCATAACTGTTAATTTTGAGAAAATTACAATGTATACTGAATATTAATTACAATAATTTTAATTAATACTTCCAATATTTTTGCCAAGTCAAATTGCCATTATCAGGGAACACAGAGCATGATATGTGCATTCAGACACTAACACTAGGTAAATGATGCTGAAGAAAGGTAACCAAAATTAATCCTGGAGTCCTGTATGCCAAATATTTATCTTAGTCTGCTTTGGCTCAGCATTGAAGATACATGGCTTGGAAAAGTGGTTGAGAGGGTGGGGGAAGATGTCTCCCTTATTTATGGATGATAGCAAATATCTGCATTCTTGTGAGAAGATGGACAATTTTTGTTAGATGATTGACTTAGGAGAATATATGTTAGCATACTTTCCAGCTTGATCAAAGGAGTTGAAAGATATATCACAGTTGGTTCCAACTGTCACATATAAAAGAATGTTCAATCATGTTAAACTTATTGTTTATGCATACACACACACTCTGGAAATGCATTCCACTCACCATCAATCTCCCTGCAAAGAGCCTGCTCCCCATCCTCTTGCTCACACTCTACTTATAATTTCCAGGGATGATCTGTTCTATCCATGTCTTCCTCCATTCTATGAAAACTCTCTTTCAGATTAATCTAGCAATGACCTATTACCAACCTATGTCTCAGTCATATCTTCTTTCTAAATATCCATTTAGTCATATTCACTAAACTTTGCAAATGCATTTGCTGTTCCTCACTACTTTCTATTCTTCGGCCAACATTCACTTCTCAAAAAGGAATCTCATTTACTGCAATATTTTGAAGATAATCATATTTCTGACATGTGAATAATCATATTTCTGACATTTTTCACAGATGGACAGGATATTGTGATAGTATTATGTGAAAATGTTGCATCATTACTAACTTTTGTTGACAGTTCTCGAAATTAATCTGTTATCTGTCAAGACTAATGTTATTAGATATGTCTGTTTTCTAAGGCATTGGTTACTGTATTGATCCATCTAGATCTTAGTCTTCCTCTGGGTCTTTTTTTTTTTTTGCATTATAGGAGATACTGAGATAGGAGTGTTGGTAGCTTGCTCCACCTTTGCAACGAGTTGCCCTGGTATTGTACCACCTTAACCCAGTCCTGAAGATACTTTCAGGCACAAACTTTGTTTGCTCGCACTTGGATAAAGGATTAAACTAAATTTATTATACTCTAACCAAGTGAAAAATAAACTTTCAACATCTTTCTCTAAATCCAGAGTAAATTATTAAAAAAGGGTGGCACACCAATTGGCAATTCCTATAGGTAGAGATGACCTGCTAATGCTTCTGCCTGATATCTCCACTTGGGCCTGGCTCCCACTGAAGAGACCTCAATAAAGGTTGAAACTAGTCTGGGTAGTGGCCCTTCCCTTAATGCATAACATTAGACATATCTGCAAGGAGATGTGTTTTGCATTATAGGAGATACTGAGATAGGAGTGTTGGTATCTTGCTCCACCTTTGCAAGGAGTGCCCTGGTGTTGTACCACCTTAACCCAGTCCTGAAGATACTTTCAGGTGCAAACTTTGTTTGCTCACACTTAGATAAAGGATTAAACTAAATTTATTATAATCTGGGTCTTTTTCTTGACATCATACCACCTTAGATTAGCCCTGCTCACACGCTCTCTTGAATGCTTACTACAGTGTGTCATGTTCCTTCCTTAACATCTTCATTTTTAATATGATTCTGCTATTGTTACCATCTGTTCAGGTGCTTAATTTTTTTCAGAACTCTCATACCTGTGCTCTCTAATCTTTGATCAGGTTCATTATTTCTAACCCAACTCTTGGATCCTAACTTAAAACTGGTTCGAAGACTTGTATACTTCTAGGTTGGTGTTCTGCGAATTTCTCTCTCATCTTATCCCATATAAATTTATTCAACTGGCTATGCATCATTACCAGTTTTGCTTATTCTGTTGTCTATTTCCAAATTTAATTTGCCATCACTATAACCTTGCCTGAATAGTTGAAATATTTTACTTGTTCTAGTTCTCCATTGAGAATGCAGCTGAAGTTTTCTGTGATTCTGCCTGTTTTCATAGTTTTGGTCTTTTTATTGCTGATTTTCATACGAAATTTGTTACAGCTATATGAGGAAGGTCTGGAAAGTTCTAATAAACACCTAGAACAAAAATGATATTAAAGCAACTGATATAATAAACACAAGAAAGAACATATCTTAAAACCCTCTAATCCCCCATGTTTCATCAAATAAAAATAATATGTTCCTTTTTCTTTTAGGATGTATAAGAAAACATAAAATAAATTTTTGTTCTAAGTGTTTATCAGAACTTTCCACCCCCTCCCCCTACGTATTTCAGTTAGGTAGAGATCCTGGAAATTTTCACTGGATGTGTTTAGACATACATCATCATCTGTATGAAGCAAAGAGCTGAGTTTGATTTCTCCATTGCTACTTTCTTTCATAATATGATCCACATAGATAACGAAGATCATATGCACCCTTGTCCTACCCCTGATTTTACATCAAACCATCTGCCTCTATTTCCTTCATTTCTAACTATTGACTTACAACTTAAATATAGACTATGTATACTGATTGTTCTGTATAATGTTCCATTCACCTCATATAATCATAGTGTTTTGAAAACCTTTTCTTTAGTCACCTTGTCATATGCCTTTTTCAGATCTACTAAACTCAAGTACAAATCCTTGTCATGTTCCCACGATTTCTCAATTGTATGTCATAAAGCAAAAATTTGATCTTGACAACCTTGTACCTCTGTTTGGCCTGAACCCATCTTCTCCAAGTTTCTCTTCTGCAATCTTTCTTAACCTCTTTTCAAATATGCTTGCATAAATCCTACCTGGAAAAGATAAGATCCCTTATTACAATCTACTGCATTTATTTACTACCTGATGCAGATATTTTCCATCATGACCCTGATGACCTTATATTGCAGTTACACCCATGCTCTTAATGGGTGATTTAAATGGCCACAGCACTGTGTGAAAGTGCTTGCACTAAAATCAGGGCAATATTTACTGCCATTAACTTAAAAAAGCTGTTCAATATCTCTTTCTCTCTTCTCTCCACTCCATTTAAGTGGGAACTGATAACTTAGTTTGGAATTTGCTGTGAGATACACTTTTTTTTTACATGGGCAATTGTGTATTCCATCATGGATATCATGATGGGGAAATAGAGCATGGCGACTGGTTTGCTTTCACATTCTTATCATAATTTGATTCTGTGATGCAGTGAACTGTGTTACAGAGGTTATAGAGAAGCTACTACAACTGCAATACTTGAACCATCTAGTCAGTTTGTGCCTTTTACCTGAACCACAATGGAATGTTGGATGCTCAGCAGCCAGGAAAGCTCAAAAAACATACCTTGCAGCATCTTCCAGATATCCCATAATGACAAATTTAAATCTTTTCAAGTGGGTACTGACTTTAGCATAATATACCATCATCAGAGCCAAAGAGATCTGGGATAAAAATGATAACTGGACATATTAACCAACCACTTTCAATCCTGGAAAATAACGGGTTTGCAGTCTCTAAACTAAAATAATTCCAGATACTTTTTGGAAAGGTTTAGCCAAACATTGGAAATGCCTCAAAAACAAAATTTTTTTTTTACTTGAAATGGCCTGGCATCTTACAGCAAGCTGATTGGTTGATTTGAATTATGGCTGAAGCAGCTATGGCTACGAGGCCAGTGTATTATGTCTGTAAATGGCATGTGTTCTGGCCAGTTTGTCTCATGGAAAACCCTGCTACCTCCCCCCCCCCCCTTTATGAGACCAGCTAACTCATCTTCAGGTGAAAAGCCCTTATAAATTACAGCAGGTCATTAATGAAACAAAAACTAGAGAAGCGTTGCTTTATTGCCATCCAACTGCCATAGGACCAGGTGACAACCATAACATGGTGATAGAAGTTTAATCATCTATCACCATCTTCCATATATCAACTAGTCTACTTAAATCATTTCCTGTGGACATTAATTTCCAGATTCCTGGAGAAACGTGATGATTTAACTTTTCTAAAGCCAATCAAGGATCCAAAAATTCCATCTTTTCCAATATTTCTGACTAACTCTGTATGCTAGCTCATATCATCAGACTAGAAACATCCAATCGAAGTGCTTTTCTTAAAAACGAGCATGTGGTATCAGCTTTCTTTGACACGGAAAATGTGTATGACAGCTTGAAGGTTTGACATATTTGAGAGGCCTACAGAGATATTGTCTTAAAAGAAATCTCCCTCTTTTCCTCCAAACTGTTTAACTGAAATTTCAAATTTGAATGGGAACCACTGGATCCTACCCTTCTCTCCTCACAACAGGAGAGAAACAAACATGGATTGGTTTTAACTATCAGTGTTTGTGGTCAATAATAGAATAATATTCTAACATAAGCAGCTCCCTCCCTCCCTCCCTCTCTCTCTCTCTCTCTCTCTCTCTCTCTCTGAAGATGATTCATAGAAAGTAGCCAAGTAGTAGGGTAGGCACTTCTGACAAGATCAAGATAAGATAAGGAATCGTGATGTGATTGGTTGTTGAGATGATGACGTGTTGTGTGTGGAACGTCACGTTCTTTGTTTTGTTTGCGTATGGAATTATGGGTGATGATTAGAGATAAGATTCATGTCGTGATTGGTGGGACACTTTGAACATGATCAAGATAAGATAAGGGATTGTGTCGTGAATATTTGTTATTATCAGATGTAGATAAGTGACGTCCTTTGTTAGTTGTAAATAAGTGACGTTATTGTTTTGAATGGAAAAGGCAGATATATTAGTGGATAAGGATTCGTTTTGTGATTGGTGGGACTTCTGACAAGATCAAGATAAGATAAGGAATCGTGACGTGAATGTTTGTTATTATCAGATGAATATAAGTGATGTAATTTGTTAGTTGTAAATAAGTGACGTTATTGGTTTGAATGGAAAAGAGATATTAGTGGATAAGCATTCATGTCATGATTGGTGGGATACTGTGAACCAAATAAGGGTAGGGTGAAAGGGGAAACGATGTCAGTATACTGGATGTGTGTGTTGTTATGAGGTGTAGATAAGTAAATGGTTTGCATATGGTATTATGGGTGATGGATAGTGATGAGATAATGTTTGGAATTTCGCTGGGGACCCTCATCTGTCAGGGACATTACGTGGTGTGTTTGTTCGCTTATAGCATTGTGTGTGATGTTTAGAGATAAGGAATCATGATATCACATGGTGTTTTGGGTTTGCCTATGGAATTGTGAGGGATGTTTTTGAGATAAGGTATCTTGGAATTTTCCCAGGGTGGACACACATTCATCATTGTCGTCATGTTTTGTCTTTGGTTGTCTATAGATGGCTGTACTAATTTTCCAATACATTTTGGGGTATTTCTTTCCTGCTAAACGGTGGGAATTCTTAGAGTAGAGTCGTGATGGCAGCAGTGTTTAGGCTTTTCTGAATAATTTAATTATATGCTGCTGTCCCTCAAACATACACTTTTTTTTTTTTTTTTGCTCCAAAGTTATCACTATCAGTTGGAGGTGACATCACTAAAAGATTATTGGCAAATGACAACCTCTTTTTCGAATTAACGTTATCTTGTTTACAAATGTTTGGGTAATGGTGTTTTTTTAGTTTACATGAAGAGAAAAAACCAAACGGCATTTTAAAAAAATAAATTAAAAATAAATGGAGACTTAAAAGCTTACATTAACTTTTTTTTATGTAGTCTAGAAATTCTAATGATAATTTAAATTTACTTAGTCTCTCCAGAATGATTCTTCTTAATGCAAATAGATATTCCAAAATAGTTGAATTTTTATCCACAACACACAAAAACACAATCTTCAAAGAACGAAATTTCTGTAATAACCTGAAAAGCTATTTGACTTTTGTTCCTTAGATTTTCAGTCCGTTTGGTACACTGTTAATTCCTTAGCATTGGGTTATACTATGTTTTTATTCCCAAGGTGGTGAGTGTAACCTCAAACTGTCTTTTGCTGACTAATATATCTGCAAGCGATCGGTAATTGTTGTGTCTACTTGTACTCTTCTGACTGGGGGGATTGGAATTCTCCTGGTCTTACTTGAGGGTTTGATAATACTCCCCACACGACAATCTAAACATCACCTTTTTCATGACTCATATTCTCCCTTTGATGTTTTGCGCAATATCAGTTCGGGGAAGTAAGACTGTTTTTCTAGTGTAAAATTCTTATGACACATATCCTAAAGTTATTCATTCCTGATTAAGAATTTTATACACTTATTGTTTTCAAGTAGATGGCTTGTTCGTTTGTTTGTTTACATTTTGTGTAGCTAGGAAACTGGAATTTATTTCAAATGAATATTAGCTCTGTAATATATATATATATATATATACTTTGTTAATTTCTATGTTACCTTTTATTTGAGTGTAATATTATTAAATTGCATTTACTGAATCTAACATACAGAAATTAAATAAAGTGAAAAAGACAGTATTTTTTTTTCTTTTCTTATTCTTCTGATTTCACATTTGTGCTGATGTTCATAGTGTATGATTTCCCACTGTTGCTTACGTATAATTCACGTGATTTTTCTCCATGTGACATTTCAAAACAAGTTGAACTATGGTTTTTACATAGTTCAATTATGTAAAACTCATTTCCGATAGTCCCAATTGACTGTTGTCCTCTCAGCCCGACATTGATTTCATAGTAGGGATATTTATATATATATTTTTAACACAATTATTATATTAGATATTCTTTCCAATACAAATAAATAATTATTCTTATTTCAAATGAAAATTAGCTCAGAAAGAAAGCAAAAAAAAAAAAAAATGTTAACCCTCAAATAAATATTTATGATCACATCAAACAAGAAATTCATCAGCTTTTTCAAAGTTGAAATTCATGCAAATATTGTTTTCATTATTTGGTATCATTTAAATAAAGAACAGGTCTGGCTATTAAGTTCATTAATGTTTTTTTTTTTCCTCTTCCAGTGACAAGTATTATTTGATATATACATGTTGATTCACTTGATTTTATCTGCACACTACGATACCTTTTTTCTAGCAATCTTTTTAAGCGTTTTAGTAATGTGTTAGTTTAAAATATCTAATGGCTCTGTAAAATAACCAAATTCCAACAGTATTGTGACTTTTCAGGTGAAATCTCCACTAAGATTCGGGCTATTAATTTAATACCTGATTATTCCTTTTGCTTCCAAGAGTTGACAGTTTCATGAAATATTTTAGGGCTTGCATGAACAAATAAAACTTAATTCACTGAGTCAAAAAAAAAAAGTCTGGTTAGTTTGTGGCATGAAATTTCACAAGGAAAAAAAATGTCACGGTCTTACTGAAATTTGTATAACACATCGACACCCAATTTGTTCATTTAAATTTACGCATATTATTTGAGTGAAAAATACAGTCTATTTTTTGTACCTTAATCTTATTGTTAAATTTGCATGTTCAAAGGTTCTTCCCATGCTTGTGGAATTGCCATCATGTGGTTTTTGACAATGTGACTCCCATCTGAAAGTTAATTTTCATTTGGTGATTGTTGGGAATTTATTACTATAGTAAAATTAAGGGTTGCATATTTATTTTTTTGAAACCAATACATATATTTCTGAGCATTATTAAAAGCTCAGAATCTTTCGTTATGTTTCCAAAAGCATTTAAAAGTACACGTTACGTTTTCACGTTTTGGACATCCAATTTCATTTAAATCAAGAACAGGCCTCCCTATTAACCTCGTTAATATTTTTGATTTTTCTCTTCCTTTGGCAAGTAAATTCGAAACATGTAATTACCTAAAAATATTTCACAATATTTCGTTTACACTCTTAACATTTTCCAAAGAGTTCAATGAATAAAATTTTTGTTACTGTTTCTTGGTTACATTACATCAAAATAGCTGGTCATGCAAAAGAGTTTTTAAATCAGATACCATGGTAAGCACAGCTCCATACATTTGATATTGTCAGGCTGGAAATGACACCATGCCTCCCTAAACATTCTGTGTATTCTTTTGTCACCAAACATACACAAACAGTTTTCGTAAAATGTTCATAAATGTCCCAAAATAAAGAATCTATTGAATTGGATAAAATCTTGAAAGTTTAATTTTACCATTGATGAATTTAAATGATTAGCGATAATTTTCCCCCATGATATGAATAGCTGGTAATTCAGTTTCCAAAAATAGTAAATGATTATCAATGTCACACATTTTTGGTGAAAATCTCAGTTTCTTAACAACTAATAGAAAAAACTTTACTTCTATCAGCTCCTGTATAATCAAGTATTAGTTCCCCATCTTGGCATTTCAGAATATAACACTCACGAGGTCCATTTTATAGTCAACTCTTCTTTGCAAGTAGCCGAGGATATCAGACCACTTCCTGCATAACTTTTCCCAAGTGGTCCTGGATAAATACATCACAATGTACATGTCTTCTAAAATAATAATTGGTTTCCATACTTTTAGAGCTATGTGAAGAGTTTTGTCTCGTGCTATTTTCCTGAAGAAAGAAAATTTCAATGACTTGTGGCTCACTAATTATTTTACTTTACTTTCCTGGACACGAAACACCACAACACAATACGATAGCTGCACTGGATGAACGAATTACCCCTAACTGCCAAGACACTTGACTCGTTTGTTTTTCCTTATAGTACTGTTTACCTGACTTCCTTCCAAAATGAAACTTTAAACTCAGGGGTGTCACTTCTGAATATGTCTCTCATTTTCCCATAAGCCATCCATCCAAGGTGAATTCTTCTTCGATCTCTTTTCTTTGGTACTCCTCAAAGGATAACAATTGGCCCAAATATACATATGAAGTAACTTGTTCTATTTCATGGTTTTCAACTTTGATAGTTCTATGGTTTATGTATTTATTTGTCATTATTTTTGTTTTTTCTCTATTTTTAATCCAATTTCTCTGGAGGCTTCATTTAGCTGATTTAGCCTGTCTTCCAGATCTTCAAGATTATCTACTATTAGGACAATATCATCTGCAAATTTCAGATGATGCAGCCTTTCTCCATTTATGTTTATTCCTTTTCCAATCAAGGCTTCTAAAGACTTCCTCTAGTGCAGCTGTAAATAATTTGGGATATATGGTGTTGCCTTGTTGGATGCCTTTTTGTATTGGGAACTTTTCCCTGTTTTTATATAATTTAATTACAGAAGTTGCATTATTGTAAATATGTTTTAGTGTTTCAATATATGGTTTCTCAGTTCCCTGGGTTTCAAGTGCTTTTAGTGTTGCAGATGTTTTAACTAAATCAAATGATTTTTCATAGTCTATATAGGCCAGACATAAGGGTTTATTGCATTCAATTGATTTTTCAATGAGCTGTCAATGTGTGAATATGGTCCAAAGTATTGTAATTCTTCCTAAATCCAGCTTGCTTACAGGATTGCATTCCCTCTAGTTTAGATTTTATTCTATTATTTATAATTTTTGTGAAAACTTTATATATTGTGGGGAGTAGGCTTATAGGTCTGTAGTTTTTAATTTCTTCCTTATTGCCCTTTTTAAAATTTAATATTAGAAGTGAATTGTTCCAATTTTTCAGAATTTTTCTCTGTTTTAGGCATTTATTGAAGAGTTTACTCAACTGTTTGATAACAGGGCTTCCTCCCAGTTTTAAGAAGTCTACCATAATTCCATCTTCTCCTGGGGCCTTTCCATTCTTCATTTCCTGCAGTGCCATTTCCACTTCACCTTGTAAGATCTCAGGGGCATCATGTTCTTCCTCACTCGAGTTATCCATGGAGGATTCTTGGATGTCCAGGTCTTTGTCTTCATAGAGTTCAGTATAAAATTCCTGAATTCTTTTGATTATTGCATGTCTATTTTTTATCAGTTCACCATTTTTTCCTCTTACAGCAGCTATTTTCTTTGTTCCAACTGATAATGTTTATCTTAGGACCTTCATATTACTATTGTTTCTTTAATTTTCCTAGTATTATACGATCTAAATTCATGTTTCATCCTTTTACATATAGTTTTACAAATTTTCGTATATTCTATTTTATTAGTGTTATTCAAATCTTTTCATATCTCTTCTTTTCTTCATCAGATCTAAGTTTCCTTTCTTAGTTTTTCCTCTCCTTAGTGCCTTTTTACACCTATTTCTAGTGCACAATTCAAGATAGATTTTGTTAATATTAGCATCATCGATAGTAGTAGCTGTGTTTAACTTTTTAGTTCATTTTTGAGTGATTCTCTATAACAGCTTTTATTGTGGTAGAGGTTTTGTAGATTCACTAAATTGGACTTGTTTCTTATGAGCTTATTCAGTTCCCATTTTTGTTGATCCATACTTTTGCCCTTACTAGTCTGTGGTCACTTCCTGTGTTAAGTCTATTAAGCACTTCGGTATTATTAATTATACATCTTCTGTTGGAGAGGATGAAGTCTATTTCATTGTAAGTTTGTCCATTTGGGCTTCTCGAAGTCCATTTTCGGTTGATTTTCTTCTTGAAAAAGCTGTTCATAATAAAGAGGTTAATTTCTTCTGCAAATTCAGTAAGTCTTTCTCTTTTATTCCTCTGTCCAAATCCAAATTTACCGATGGAGTTCATATGGTCATCTCTGCTTCCAATTTTGGCATTAAAATAACCCATTATAATTATGTAGAATTCTTTAGAATTATTGATTGTGGATTCTAATGTTTCATAGAAATCTTCTATCTCTTCATCTGGATGATCCATAGTTGGGGCATATACTTGTATAATTTCAGTCGGTATCTTTTATTTATGAAGAGACTTAGTTCGGCTATTCTTGATGTTATTTTATTTACAAACAGGACATTGTCCTTGATTGTTTTATTTATTAGGAATCCTACACCACCAGTTGAGTTTCTGTCACATTCACAGTGGTAGAGTAGATGTCCATCTTTTGATCACATGAGAGTTTCTTCTTTCCTTCTTATCTCTGAAAGGCCTACAACATCCCATTTTATATGTTCCAATTCCTTCATCAGCTCTTCCAATCTATCATCATCCCGTAGAGATCTGCAGTTATATGTTACTACTAATATCCTTCTATCATTGTGGACCCATTGTAACTAGTGGAGACTAGCATAATTTTCGACCTAGACCCTCTGCCTTAGTCCAGGATGCGTCCCTTTTTATGCTGGGCGATGGACGAGCCAGTATGTAATTTTCCTATTTTATTCATCATTCATTCATGGTAAGATATTTGGCCTTATAGCACCACGCTGGCCAGATGGGTTAGTGCCTCACAATAGTGCATAAGATGAAATGACACAGCAAAATAGGAAAGATTCACCCCTAACCCTCAAATACTCTAATAGCATTGGAGGTAAAGAGCAAGAAGAGAAGAAAGAAAGAAAGAGGAGGGACCAGTCTACAGATAATATAACACATGTATATTACATGAAGTAAGGCATGGTCCAGCATCAGGTACCTTGGGTTTTCCATGCCCGTACTCACTAAAGTGAGCCCTTGAGGGCAATATATATTATATATATATATTACAGAGCTAATATTCATTTGAAATAAATTCCAGTTTCCTAGCTACACAAAATGTAAACAAATAAACAAGCCATCTACTTGAAAACAATAAGTGTATAAAATTCTTAATCAGGAATGAATAACTTTAGGATATGTGTCATAAGAATTTTACACTAGAAAAACTGTCTTACTTCCCCGAACTGATATTGCGCAAAACATCAAAGGGAGAATATGAGTCATGAAAAAGGGGATGTTTAGATTGTCGTGTGGGGAGTATTATCAAACCCTCAAGTAAGACCAGGAGAATTTCAATCCCCCCAGTCAGAAGAGTACAAGTAGACAACAATTACCGATCGCTCGCAGATATATTAGTCAGCAAAAGACAGTTTGAGGTTACACTCACCACCTTGGGAATAAAAACATAGTATGACCCAATGCTAAGGAATTAACAGTGTACCAAACGGACTGAAAATCTAAGGAACAAAAGTCAAATAGCTTTTCAGGTTATTACAGAAATTTCGTTCTTTGAAGATTGTGTTTTTGTGTGTTGTGGATAAAAATTCAACTATTTTGGAATATCTATTTGCATTAAGAAGAATCATTCTGGAGAGACTAAGTAAATTTAAATTATCATTAGAATTTCTAGACTACATACAAAAAAAGTTATTGTAAGCTTTTAAGTCTCATTTTATTTTTAATTTATTTTTTTAAAATGCCGTTTGGTTTTTTTCTCTTCATGTAAACTAAAAAAACACCATTACCCAAATATTTGTAAACAAGATAACGTTAATTCGAAAAAGAGGTTGTCATTTGCCAATATTTTAGTGATGTCACCTCCAACTGACAACTGATAGTGATAACTTCAGAGCAAAAAAGAAGTATGTTTGAGGGACAGCAGCATATAATTAAATTATTCAGAAAAGCCTAAATGCTGCCACCATCACAAATCTACTCTAAGAATTCCCACCCTTTAACAGAAAAGAAATACCCCAAAATGTATTGGAAAATTAGTACAGCCATCTATAGACAACCAAACACAAAACATCACAATTCCATAGGTATAAAATAGGCACACCAAAACACCGTGTGATATCAGAGACATATGTTCCCCAGCAGTTTCCGAACACAAAACGTCACGATTCCTTATTTCTAAACATCACACACAATGCTATAAGCGAACAAACACCACGTGATGTCCCTGACAGATAATGTCCCCCAGCAAAATTCTAAACTTTATCTTATACCTATCCATCACCCATAATACCATATGCAAACCATTTACTTATCTACAACTTATAACAACACACACATCCAGTATACTGACATCGTTTCCCCTTTCACCCTACCCTTATTTGGTTCATAGTATCCCACCAATCATGACACGAATGCTTATCCACTAATACATCTCCCTTTTCCAATCAAAACAATAACGTCACTTATTTACAACTAACAAATTACGTCACTTATATTCATCTGATAATAAACATTCACGTCACGATTCCTTATTTTATCTTGATCTTGTCAGAAGTGTCCCACCCATCACGACATGAATCCTTATCCATAATATATCTCCTTTTCCGTTCAAAATAATAACGTGACTTATTTACAACTAACAAATGACGTTCACTTATCTACATCTGATATTAACAAACATTTACGACACGAATCTTATCTGTAATCATCATCCATAATTCCATATGCAAACAAAACAATGTGACGTCACACACACAGATGGTCCCCAGAAAAATTCCTAACATTCCAAATTCATGACGTCACACACACAGTGACGTCATCTCAACAACCAATCACCTCACAATTCCTTATCTTGATCTTCTCAGAAGTGCTTACCCTACTACTTAGCCAGCTTGCATTGATCACATTTCTTCCTGAGCATTTGCAAATGGGCTCAGTTTTTCTCCACAAGAATGCCGTTTGTGTGCATTTTTGCTGTAAACATAGTCTTCATCCTGACTGAGAGCTAA
Organism: Typopeltis vanoorti; assembly: GCF_054136105.1. Taxonomy (NCBI): domain Eukaryota; kingdom Metazoa; phylum Arthropoda; class Arachnida; order Uropygi; family Thelyphonidae; genus Typopeltis; species Typopeltis vanoorti. The sequence goes on from NC_143552.1 coordinate 47,112,496, forward strand.
GACTAGGACTAAAGATTAATCCCGGTTTCAGCAAAGCTCTTAGAACTCATATTCAATGATGATAAAAAGATTCTTACCTTGCATACTCCAACTGAGGGATATATACTGGAGAGCCTCTTTTGTGCACTCTTCCACTTGTAGTGCAGAGCTGTTCTTTGTTCTCCCTCTATCAGCTCTTATCCAGTTGAGACTCGATTGTGTTCCAAGCATAAGCTTTTGCAGACAGACTTTGTTTCGGAAATTGGATTCTATCCATCTAGTAATTAGAACTGCAACTGAGAAATTCCATATTTCGCTAGTATTTGGTTTTTACGTCGAAGCGTATGCCCCTCTCGTTTCGATGACAACTATCTTTACTGTATGCATTGAAAATAGAATCCCTGCCAGATCATTCCACTTGGTCACGGCAGACTCGCATTCCTTTGGACTCCATATAAAAGACCTTACTGACGTTGTAGACAACATTGCATGGCTGCCTCTTAACACACCACCACCTTGATGTAGTTACAGTCTATCACATAATTTCTCTTTGGATGTAATCATTCCACTCCTCTATCATCAACTCTTTCAAACACACAAAATATACCAATCTACACAGATGGTTCAAAATAAGGGTCTATGGCGAGATCTATCCTCCTTGGACAGCATAATATCTAATAGATCCTATTAGATAGATGGAATGTGGTAATTACTGTAGAGATTCTGATACATTATATGAAGAAGAAATGCCATCAATGCATGATTTACACTGACTTAATAAGTTCTCCAGGTTTTGAAAAGTTTAGTATGCCACACATACAGTGCTTTCTCTGATCTTCCATCAAAACGAGGATTCGCGTATTTTGGATCTTAGACGCGTTGGGATTAAAGGAAATGAGGTTTCAGATACTGCAATTGATCAGCTCGTTCCCTATGATAGTATCCGTCTTCCATACACGAATTACGGGTCGATTATAAGAGAATTAATGACCTACCTGCAAACATAGCACAAAGGTAGCAAGCTGTACTACATTAAACAAGAAATTAATCTTTCGTAGTATAGTCTGCATGGGGATCATAGAGCTGAAGTTGTTCTGATCGACTCAGCATAGGTCCTACACTTTTGCAGCCACTGAGTCAGAAATCTTTATTCATATGTAAGTAAACGTCACGTAAAGTACGAGAGGGTACTCCAAAATAACCGGAATCTGAACTTGGCGGGCGCACATTTTTTAATTACGGATGATGCTGATGGGTTTTCCGCGCCAGTATGTTAAGTGGTGTCATCTGTGTGAACTGATTCATTATTCTAGTTTTTTTTTTTTTTTTTTTTTTTTTTTTTTTTGGTGCTTACAAGCGATTTTGCGATAGCTGACCACAAGGAACTGTGAATGATTTTGTTGCTGTTGGGGGATAAAACTGCAGCTGATACTTGTTATGCTTTGGCAAGCCTTTGAGGACAACACTTTAGATAAAACACAGGTATATGAGTAGTTTTCTCTTTTCAAAAATTGGGACATGTCAGCTGAATACTGAGCTTCGCCATGCAGAAATGATGAAAACATCGAAAAGGTTTGCCAGGCAACCAAAGAAGACCACTGAGGAAGTTTCTGAATAGACGAATTTGTCATGGAGTTCGGGCCAGCGAATTTTAGCCCACACGGTCTTATCTGTCCAATAGTTCTTGACGTTAAACAACATGGCGGTTGTTCCCCGTCCTCCCTACTCGCCCGATCTCTCTCTCCCTCCATGTGACTTATTTTTATTCCGACGGATAAAGAAAGCCATGAAAGGGCAGCGATTCGCTGATGTGGACGAAGTGGGAAAAAAAAAAGTCGCTGTAGGCCATAAACAGTATTCCGATTGAACAGATTTTATCTGAGTTTCAGAACTGTTTCCAGCAGTGGAACAAAAATATGCAAAATACTTGGTCACTTGCATCACCACGTGTTCCAGGCAACTAAGAATACTGCTGGTCAGTAATCGTCAATAGGGTTGATCACAATGAGAAAAATGAAGGATCTTTCGGAGTTTGATAAAAGCCTTATTGCGGATGTCCATCTGACTCCACGGATTTTGAAAACAGCAGAGTTGACTAGTTTTCCTTAAGACGGGATATTCCAGGTGTTTAATCCGTGGGAAAATAATCCACACTGCTTGTCTAAGAGCCTTAATTGTGTCCTAAGACTGTCAGGAACGAGATCATCGTCGTCTGAGAAGGCGAGTTAGGACAAGAACTTCCCGTGTGCAGCAACTGGATATGTCATACTCAACTATGTGGAAAATCCTGAGGTTTTTTCCTCTACAAGATCTTCCATACTGAAGCTTTGTTTCATGGTGATGCGGAAACTCACTGCATCGTTTATTATCGGTGCGTACTTTTTCGAAGAACTTAATCCGACAGGACGAGTGACTTGTACTGTCTCTGCTGTTAGATATCGAGAAATACTGTGTAACTTTGTTGTTCTGCAACTGCGGCAGCAAAGATGCCTTGACTGTACCGTGTTCGTGCAGGATGAGCACAGCCTCCAGTACAGAGAATGTTACCAAAACACTTCACAGAATACAGTGATTAGTGGTGCATTTCCCACAGCATGGCCACCTCATTCGCCTGATCTCAACCGCTGTGACTTTTGGTTGTGAGGCCATCTGATATGCCTGGTGTAAGAAGGAGATGTTTCTGATTTAACAAACTTGAAAGACAGAATAATGAAGCATGGAGGCAAATCAATGCAGATCTGTTGCTATCCACTATAGAAAATATCGTTCACAGAATGTAGTTCTTAGAACGTCTGCAGGAGGATATATTGAACCACATCTGTAAGTTATATGAACACGAAAATTGATTTGCTGTTTAAGTAATGCCAAACCACTTCCTTATAGGGCCAAATGTCCCTGGTGGCAGAATTTTGTATTATTTTTATCTTGTGTAAATAAAAATCCTATGTTCCACAGTATACCTACACCAAGTTTGGTTGAATTTCGTCCAATACATTTTTCGTTACAGGACTCTGAACACCACCTCTTTAATTATGGCCTCCCTGTATAGGTATCTGTTGGTGCGTCTCCATATCTCAGTCGATTTTGACGAATCCTTTTGGTTGGAAAGGCCTCGTTTTGCATTCTCTAGAACGTGAAGAACTTTTATCAGCGTTTCCAACTAATGAGTTAAATGGTCTCGTACGGACGTCGATGTGTATATATTTACACAAAATATGAAATTTTATACACCTCCAGATGTAAGACAGTCTAAATGGTTATGAAAGCCATGTTAGACGGTGTTGTGGAGCCTTAAGTGCCTTTAATTACTGCATATTATTATCAGTTATCTCTTAGTGCCTGGTTTCCTTTAACATGGTGCATTATAGCCGATAAATGCTAATGAACCTTAAAAATCGAAACAAAGTTCATAACCATGGGTACCTGTTATTGCTAGCACTCTTCAACATCTTTGTGAATAACTTGATGGAAATTGCTCTAGGAAATAAAGTGTGATATCATTGGAGTTCTAGTCTAATAAGATTTGTAGATGACAAAGGATCATCATCTCCTAAAGCAAAAATGATTTGCAGATACTGAAAGATATTTAAATATAACAGCAAGAGAATATGAATTGGTAATAAATACTAGAAAGACAAAATGTATGATGATTACCAAAACATAAAAAAAAAAAAAAAAAAAAAAATCAGCTAACGCCTTTTTATTCCCGTATACACGGGAGTAGGCGAGGCCATTTAGCCCTATCTAACTTTTGGAGACTGAGTGGGCAGTTCAATCTCCACTGGTACCCAATCAGAGACAGATGGCCCAAGGCTATCACTAATTAAGCGGTACGCAGTGAAGAGAGACGGCTCAAATGTGCCGCCATCTCGTGGTCTCTAACCCTAACACAATATATTTAATGTCTGAAATAATGTGGGTTCTACGGTCGATTTTCTTGAGTTTACAGGACGAAAAACCCGAGTTTCCGGGAGGAAAAACCTGCTTGCCCGTGCCAGAGATCGACTAACTCGGGAACCGGTCGAAAAAAGGCTTAGAAAAATTTCCTCTAGTCGCCGACTAGACTCGAAACCAAGACTTCCTTCGTGCGGCCTAGCGCGATGTGTGCAAACGCCACATCCACTGAGCTAAGCGAAGTTTATATATTAATAACAAAAGTGAATAAGTTGCAATATTCAGATGTCTGGGGATTCTCATAGAAAATGCTGTCTTCCGAAAAAAATAAATCATGAATATTCAAGAAGAGAACATATAACAATTCAAGAAAAACAAGATAACTTTCTACTTAGAAATCAAGCACCTTGCAGACTGAGTGAAATACTGAGATTTCTTTAGCTGGAATCGCTCAGTGTGTGGACTGAACTATTAAACGAGAAAATAATCCTTTACCTCAGAACAACAATTAACTTGTATAAAGTTAATAGTTGTTTAAAAGTTATGTAGATCCATAATCCACTGAAATTCCATTCTTACATTTGAGACCATACTCCTAAGATCTTAAAAATTCTTGACTCAGTAATAGAAGAAAACTTTTCAGTTGATTAATAACTCATCTCTCATCAATTCATTCCACAGTTTCGAACTAACATATAATTTTTTGTTCTGTCCATTGTCTGCAAATATTTCTATGGTCTCTGTTCGTCAAAATTAGCACTGATAATTCCCCCTCTTCATTTCTAAACTTGTTAGACATGTAGACGTAACTAGTCACCAAGCCTTCACAGTTCATTTCCAGATTCATAGATTACCTTTTCCACTTGTTCATCCCCTATATTGTTGTCCCATGTACCAACTTCCTTTGTGCTTTTTTTAACAGTACAATTTGCAATTCTTCAAAATTAATAAGTTTGATTTTTCTTCTCAACTCTATCGATTCGCGATTAGAGCATACTAGAGATTGAACGGTATTCGATATGCGGGATTGCCATTAAGAAATCAAATAAAAATAAGAAATAAAATAATGCGTGTACTGATGGGTTTCTTAATGTGCAAAATATATTTTGCTATTACTCGTATAAGACTATCTTCACAACCATACTCTGCAGTTAGTGTAATTGTATGAATTCCGACCAGTTCGAATTGAGTTAATTACTATACTTATGTTAGTTCAGTTTAAGCCGCAATCAAGTTTGTCGTTACTTGTGTAACACCTCCAAGGACTCATCGTGGGAGGGCACTTCGCTCCGCTACACATCTCACTGTCTCCCCTACTGTTTATCTTTCCCACAACACAACCATCAACTTCTACCGCTCATCATCACCAATACCAGTATTTTTTGTCTGTAAATTGCGTGTGTCCTGGTGGCTGATTGGTCTGGATGAAAATTTGATACACGGGATGAAAAACCCGACTTTCCAGTAAGAAAAAAAAATTGCTATCCCCGTATAGGCTACCTCACCTTCAATTGAAAAAGTCTATATAAATAGCACTTACTAATTTACTTGAAAAATTCAGTTAACATGAAAATGTCTAATATTTTGATCACTGTGTGTACATGATGTCTAACATATCGGAATATATATAAACAAATATTAAAATACCGACTTTATAATAAGGTGTAGGGCGATGGTCTCACCCAGAAAATGAAAATCGAATAACCAACTAAGGACAACCTCCCAGGGTAAGTATAGTTTTGAATCATGCATCAAGAATAAATGACAACCGTCTATGGCTTCGAATCCTGGAAAAGAATTCTAATCTAATTCCTTACTGCAAAATGCACGTGATCGATTTTCAACCAGGTTGCATGGAAGAAGCGTTTTTTTACACTTTATTACTATTCTACTTTGAGGTTATTATCATTATTTGACACCTCCAGGGAGTCCAAGGACTCATCGAAGGAGGGCACCTTCTCTACAGATCTATCTCCACCACTCAATCTACCACAGACAATCACAAATATCCATGCCCACGGCGGGATTCGAACCCGCAGCCTTTTGGTTGGAGAGCGGATACGCTAACCACTCGGCCAGCCAGGAGAGGTTGTAAAATAGTTTATTGGATTTTATCTCGTTAGATGGTATACTGGATTATTAATGAAAACTTCCTGTACCATTCCACTATTGTATTTTGATCACAATAAAAAGCAGGGAAAAAATCAAATTGACAATGCTATTAATTATATGTGAAATGATATGCTGGATGTTAAAAACCTAAATTCTTTAAAATAACTAAATCGTCTAACTCATTTTCGTTCTTAAAAAGGGAACATGCAAAACCCTTTTAACCAAACGTTTTGGAAATACTGTAAGCAGCCGGTCCTCATTTTTGTTTGTCACTGATGGCTGAGTTCATGGTTTTCAGTGATTTTGAAGATTTTCTTGGGGGAGGGAGGGCTAAACCTTATACCATTTTAAGTTGCCAAATCCTAATATCTATTATTGTCCGAAATAGGCAATTATTATTGTTTATTTTTTGGAGTGGCAGGGTTAATAGCCCGATTTACACCCTACTTGGCTGTACCAAAAATTTATCTATTATGGAATGCTAAACCTTCCCAAAGGCTACACTCGTAAATGAAATCTGAATTATTTTGCTCAAATACAGTTTTACAAACAAATCGCATTTTTAATAAGCCGAAAAAAGAGTGTGTTATTAACATCATAGCCCATTGTTATCTAGAGTGGAATACATCCAGTAAACTACAGTAATTCGGATTTTTAATCTGATAACTCAAGAAAATTTACCTTGGATCCAACACTATTTCAGTCAGTAATATAATGCGTTTGGGTTAGGAACCGAGAAAGTGGCAGGGTATTCTGTACTCTCTTTACTGGATGCTATTTAAAATCATTGACCGTAGTACCCACATTATTTCAGACAGTAACATACCTTGTTAGGATTAGGTACCAAGAGATGGCAGCACTTGTTTGCCAGCCTCTTCATCAGTGGCTGCTATAATTAGTGATAGACATGGGCCAGCTATCTCTGATTGGCTACCGGTGGAGACTGAACTGCCCACTCAGTCTCCAAAAGCTAGATAGGGTATAAAGGCTTCGCCTACTCCCTATAAGGAAATAAAAGGGGTTAGCTGATTTATTTTTTTTAATCATTGATAGTTTGCAACAGGTATCTCTGATTAGCAAAGAGTTGAGATAACTTCCACTCAGTCTCCAAAGATAAATTTAGAATGGCCTCACCCTTTGGGCAATAAAATGTTTGCAGATATGAGAGATATGTTTATAAATAAAAGGGCGACATGGTAAACTAACATGGTATCATGTATATGGTGTGCAAACCAATGATGAAATCATAAATAATTCTAGTTCGAAGAGAACGTGATCGCCTGAGATTGAGCGTTGGTTTTCTCTATCTGAGATACGATCTTTGTTGTCCATGGAAACAGTAGCTGAAGTGCACAAAATGATGCCTTGGAAAGAAGCAGAAAAAGCGGATGCTTTTAGTGAGAGAAGTCTGCAACTACTTATATATGCAACTTTATAGTTCATGTTGCCATAGTGGATGTTACAGTACATGGTCAGTGCAAAAAACAATATTCTATATGATAATTATGCAACTCCTCATACAGGCTACAGTATTTATAGTTTAGGCCAGTGAAAATTTTAAGTGGGGAGTGCTGTATATACAATTTTTTTTTAAAAAAATATAATAATAAATTCTTTTTTTTTTCTAATCAGTAACCAATTTAATAAATAAATTTACATGTTAAAAAATTGCTTTATTAAAAATATTTCACCCTCACGAATAAACACCAATAATAAAAGTTTCGTATCTCACAGAAATAACGCGCGCAAGCAAACGGTACACTGCCCAAATGAGCAGTGTTGGAATTACTTGTAGCTTACAATGACAAGCGTAAACGAATATTGGCGAGTCTAACTGCAATTGGCGCGATAATTCTCACACTGCGTTAGAGTCGCAATGCATTTGTTTCGTGTAACGATAATTGAAAAAATATCATTCTTTTCATATATTCAACAGTGACACTCGTCATAATTTCAGCCTTGTATCTATAATAAATAAATAATTATATGTTATTTTAACAAAATAAAATAAAATTCACAAAAAATAGTTCACCCTCACTACGAACACACACCAATAATAAAAGTTTCGTATCTCACAGAAATAACATGCGCAAGCATACGATACCCTACCCAAACAAGCAGTGTTGGACACTTGCACACTTGTACTGTGCAAGCAAACGAATATCGGCGAGGCTAGCTGCAATTGGCCTAACGTGATAATTCTGACACTGCGTTAGATCGCGGTACATTTATTTCGTAATCTAAAGCGTTAATCGAACAATTCCGATTATTAACTATTCAATCAATGTCAAAACATAAGCTGTAACCTTTAACATGTTGTATTGCATTTATATGATGTTGTAAGCATTGTTATTTTTTATAAACACAAACAAAATTTAATTTTTTCCTTTTTCCCTTGGGGGTGCTGCAGTGTCGCAGTGCTTATGTATGAGCTACCACTGGTTTAGCCTATATACAGATGAACTGTGCACTACACTCTTGCACATATGGATTTGAGAGCTGAAGGTGATGAAGAGACCGAAGGTCATCATGAAGTGCAACTGATGTGCTATAAAGCATCATGTTGGTTGTAGAGTGGGAGGGAATCCAATAAATCGCAGTTCCTCCTGCTGCACAGATAGACCACAAGTATGGCGCAAACAACACGGAATGAGGAATCTTTTCGTGCATCGTTTGCATATTCCACAGCAGTAGAAATGACATCACACATTATGAGGTATGTTGCACTGGTCAAAATCAGGTTCTGTTTTGAGTAATCAAAGATGAGCTAATGCGACTTTATGTAAGTGGTAATATTGGTGTATGTTGATTAAAACAGTCTGTTGCAGTGAGAAACAAATCATCGAATAATTTGAATGCTTTATATACTTGGCTAAAATAAAACAAATAATATTTATACGTCTATACTGTTAATCTTTTGGAGTGATTGTCTAGCCATTTTCAGATTTAGTCAGTGTTGCAAGTATTCGGGGAATGAATACATGAAGATAACATGAAGAAGATAAGTGGACTGCATATCATTAATTCTCAGAATTAATGACACGCGGAAGTGGACAATTGTTCATTCATATTCTTTTCCAAATAAATTCACTGGGGGATATTCAGGACATCATCGTTCTCATTCGTTCAGGACGGGTGAATGTTCCATGAATTATTTTCCTCCATTTGGTTCTGTCTTCTGCCAGCCTCCCCATCTGTTGGAATCAAGTCAAACCTGAATTGATCTTCAAGGTTTAACGCCATCATCTTCTCGGTTTTCCTCTTTCTCGGTTGTCCTCAACCCTTCCGTAAAGGATATAAGGAAGTCTTTCTTGGCTTATCCTGGCTATATGCCCATACTACTGTAACTCTATTTTGTGTATAGCATATTTTAGATGTTTCAGTGTAAGCAACCTCTTCCCTTACATTATCATTTATCTTTTTTTCAGTTCACTTTGTGCTGTTGATTCAAAATCTTTTATGTCTCCTTGTTTGCTAACTCTCAGCTCAATACAATACCACCGCAAATATCACTGAGCTAAAGAGTTTAGTTTATAGGCTATGGCTATTTTTCCCCTCCGTATTTTATTCAACGTGTTCATTGCTGACCATCCTAGACTAATTCTGTGCTTCATAGTTTTCATATATTACAGATCTTCAAAGATTAAAAATCCGAGATAATTGAAATACTCCACTTGTTGTATTCTTTTATTAATTATTGTAACATTGGCGTATTTTTTCATTCTGGTTATTACCATAATTTTTGGGTTATCGAGATTTATCTCCAAGTTGTATTTATTGCTGGTCATATTTAGATTAGAAATCATTGATTTTAGTTTCTCTGAATTAGCTGTGTAGCTCAGTGGAAGTGGATTGTGTCGTCTAGGACTAGACCGCCCGAAGAAAGAGCGATCTAAGTTCAAGTCTAGTCGCTGACTACAGGAAGTTTGTTCGACCGCTTCCCAAGTTAGTCAATCTCTGGTACGGTAAGAAGATTTTTTTCCCCGGAAACTCGGGTTTTTCGTCCTATAAATTCAAGACAATAACCGTAGAACCCCATACTAATATCGGCACTTCTCAGCAGCCTCTTTTCACCGGATGCCATGTATAACAAATTAATCCAAACACTCACATTTTAAAGAAATATTTTAATTTCACAAGAAAATAAGTACAAAAATTAAACTCCAACTTTACCTATTAATTTTTATATGCTCCTCTGTTCCTAAGAAGTTTATTAATTCACTTAGGCATGGACTCTACCGAAGTCGACCTCATTTTTCCTATTACCATCTCGAAACCATACTTTGCTAATGAACTGTATTAAGTTATCATTTGTAGAAAAAAAACATAAATAAATAAAATCAGCTAACGCCTTTTATTCCCGTATAGGAAGTAGGAGAGGCTGTTTTAGGCCTATCTAAATACGCTAGTAGCCAATCAGAGATAGCTGGGCCAGAGCTCACGCAGCTCGTAGTGAAGAGACGGCTCAAGAAATAACTCGTTGTGCTTAACGCTAACAGAATATATATATATATATATATATATATATACAGGGTGTTCGGGATAAATTTGACAGTTTCGTAAGGAAAAAGAAAATCTTCTTTGTATCTATTAAATTTAATGAATTGACAAAAAAACATTACAGGCAGAGTTAATTACAATACTATCAACAAGATTTACTCAAAATAACCACCATTAGCATCGATCACAGCTTCAATTCTGCTTCGGAACCTCGAACAAGCTGATGCTACAGTCTCCCTGGGAAGGGCCGCAAAAACTGTTTTAATTTTATCCATTAACTGGGCTTTTGTATTACTGGAAGTGCGATTGGTGTCTTTTTCAACTGCGCCCCATACAAAATAATCCATGGGGTTAAGGTCTGGGGAGTTTGGAGGCCAAACATTTGGACTGGTGAAGTCGTAGAAATTTTCAGACAACCATTTTTGACTTTTCCCAGAGGTGTGGCAAGGGGCCGAATCCTGCTGCCATACATACGGCCTACCATTGGCTACCCTTGTTATCCAGGGCTTGACTACAGTTAGCAACTCCACGAACAAAGCCCGAATTCCAATGCCAGGGTTCTTCAACACCTGTTCCTGCAGATTTGCGAGGAATTCTGCTGTACGAACGCAATCAGATCGTCTGCTAGGGATCTTTCTTCTTGCTACATCCTCGTAGTCACCATTGCAAGTCTCTAGTTCATGCCTGATTGTTTTTACTGTATTCAGGGAGCATTGGGCAGCAGTCGTAATATCCTTATTTTGATGGCGGGCACGAATCATCATGATACAAGTTATTCTCTTCCATGATTCAGGTGGGTTCCAGCTATCCATCCTTTCTGACATGTTGTATATGAATGAAGAAGGGTCCAAACTTTTAAATGAAGAGAAGTGTGTGTTAATACATGTAACTTACGGAAAAATATAATTAATTATAAATATGTCAAATTTATCCCGAACACCCTGTATATATATATATATATATATATTTTTTTTTTTTTTTTTAATGTCTGAATTAATGTGGATTCTACGGTCGATTTTCTTGAATTTACGAGATGAAAAATCGGAGTTTCCGGAAGAAAGAAAAAACTGCTTTCCCGTGCTAGAGATCGACTAACTTGGGAACCGGTCGAATAAAATAAAAAATAAAAAAAAAGCTTAGTAAAAGTTCTTTTCGTCAGCTACTAGACTTGAATCTACTTGCCGATGGTTTAGCGGTGAGGAATACAAATGCCACTTCCATTGAGCTACACTTTTTTTTTTTAATTTTTTTTAATACAACTTTATTATAAACTTTTGCAATTATTTACATCATAATGAATTCTGTATACAATATATACATTTGTTATACCATTATTTCAATCGAAGTTTCATTTTATATTATATCATCATGTTATAATGTAGTTGTTACGTTACTGTTCTCTTAAAATGCCTTAACTTCCTTTACTTATAAACAGGGAATCTCATCTGTTAGTTACATACACATTATTTTCTCTGTTACATCAATTAAGGTATAATTAGGTATAATTTAAGGTATAATTTTTTTTTTTAAATATACAGTTAATTCTATTTACATACCATATATATAATTATATATCACACTTATTATATATTTAACAATCTATATATTCTACAAGATAAATCATATATACATCTGTAGAGCGAAATAACATTTGCGTGCAATGAAGTAGGATAGCACTTTTTTTTCCTGCGGTAGGAGATCTGTTCCAAGTGACTCAGGTGCTGTTTCCTCTGGTGGAGGTGGAGAGTTAGTATCCTACCGAATTTACTTCCGATTTGCCCCATTTCCACTAGGAGTGATGAAGGTGTCGTTCTGTTGTTGGTTGGAGGGTTCATCTGATGTAAGGTTGGAGGCTAAGTGTGTCCATTCTTCTGTAGTCATTCTTCTGGACTGGACCGAATTGGTGATCTCCTCCTGGATGTAGTGATGTAATTTCGATATTGTTCCGGGACTGTCTTCCCTTCCATACGCTTGGTCGCACCTGTGAGCCCAAATTGCGTACATCGTTAGGATTAGAACAATTGTTCGCACCCTGTTTATATGTTTTCCTTTTAGCCAGAATAACATTTCTTCATTGATTATTTTGATTTCTGGAAGCCATCTTTTAACGGCTTTCAAAGTTACTTCTGCTTCCTTGCAATATAACATTAGGTGGTATAGTGTTTCCGGTTCCTGGCAAAACTGACATGTTGCATGCCCTTCAAGGGGTATACCTTTAGCCACTATCCACATCTTGGTTGGTAGGCAGGCATGGTGTACTTTAAAGAAGAAGGTTTTATACTTTGGATGTATTGGGAGCTTGAAGATATTGTTTAATACCGGACTGAGTGTGATTTGTCCTCTTCTTAATTCTCTATGTTGTGGTATGGGAATGGTTGTTCTGCTTAGTTTGTAGTATGTTGCTTTTGTTTTTTGACTTATTAAGGTTTCAGTGTTGATGCGCTCTGTTACAAATTCGTATCCCTCCGCCATCTCTGTAAACATTCTGGGAACTCTTCCGTGAATCTCTGGCATTGTGCTGATTATTCTGTGTGGAAGGCATTTCTGTAGGAATGCTATTGCATATCCGTGGTATGACTTGGTGTTTGCTGTTTCTGCCGTCTTCGCTCTGTTGATAACTGTTTTTAAGTGGATATTAATTAGACCTAGACCTCCTGCTTCTAATTCGTGAAAGAGCGTTGTTCTCCTCATCGGTTCGTACCGAGAGCCCCAGATGTAGGTGGCGCACAGCCTGTGGATCTTGTCTGCCCATTGCCCATGGTACGGGATGTTGTTCACTTTGTACCAGATGCGAGAGGATAAATATATATTGCATATTCGCGCTTTTCCTCTTACAGATAGTTGTCTTGGGCGCATAGTATTTATTTTCCACGCAACAGCTGCGTGGAGTTCTTTCCACTGTTTTTCATACGTTTCTGGGCCGCCTATTTTAACTCCCAGAACCGGTAAGTATTCCTGAGTTCTTATGCCTTGAGGAATCTCAGGGTTCTTTTCCCATTTTCCTATTAGCATGCAATGAGATTTATTCAGGTTTACTTTCAGGGCAGAAGCTCTTGCAAAGGCGTCTAGTAATGTCATTGACTCTTCAATGGATGTTTCTGTCTCTAGGGTTAATGTGATGTCATCAGCATATGCCAATATTTTTGCTTGGCTCTCCCCGTGAATGTTTGTTCCCTTGATTTCTTTGTTGGAGTTGATCGCTCTGATGACTGGTTCTAGTGCAAGGACGAAGAGGGCCATAGAGAGGGGGTCTCCTTGTCTCACTGAGCATATCATTTTAAAAGATGCGGATAGCTTCCTGTTCACGATTACTTGACTTTCTGCATTCTCGTAGAAAGTTGGCAGCCAGTTCCTAAATTTTGGGCCAAATCCCATTTCCTCTACAACTTTGAATATACATGTATATACATGGCTTATGGTGTCAAACGCCTTTTCTATATCCAAGCCTAGTAGGACACAGGGTTTGTCAGTCAGACTGTAGTACTCGTATACTGATCTTAAATGAGTAATTGTGTCTGCTATATTTCTGCCCTTAATTGCACAAGTCTGTGCGGGAGATATTAATTTCTGTAGGTACTTCTGGATTCTATTGGATAGGATTTTTGAGATGATCTTGTAATCGGTGTTTAAAAGTGTTATCCCTCTCCATTGCTTTATGTCTTTTAATTTTTCTGTGTCTGAAGTTTTCGGGATAAGTGTGATGTACCCTGTGCTGAATCTGTCTGGTTTTATTTGTGTTTGGTATATTTCTTGGGTCATTCTCATAAATAAATGCTCGAATTTTTGGAAGTAGTGCTTGTAAAATTCGTTTGTAAGACCGTCTTCTCCTGGGGATTTCTTGTCTGGTAAATGCCTTACTGTTTGCCTGAATTCTGCTGCTGTTATCGGGATGTCAAATTCTTCCGCCTCTTTCTGGGTTATCTTAGGTATGAAGGGGAGGAATTTGTTTCTGTCCCGTTTCTCGCTTTGTTTTTTCGAAAACAGTGTTGCGAAGTATTCATGAATAGCATGCAGTAGTTCCGCATCTTCTTGAATGATTTTCCCATCGTAGTGTAAACATTCTATTCTCTTTCTTTCATAATTCCTTTTTTCGAAAATCCAAGCTGTGGATATTTTGCCCTCATCATTTTCTATGGTTCTTAACCGGGAGCGGAGCCATGCTCCTTCTATTTCCTGAAGTTGTTGCGCCTTAATTTTTTCTCTAATTAGATTTATTTTTTGTTTAACTTCTGGTTTGGTCCGATCCATGTAGTACAGGCTGGATAGTTTCTTTAGATCTGTCTCTCTTTCTTGGTTTTGCTGGTGTTTTCTTTTAGTGCTAATTTTTATGGCTGCGTTTTTAATTTTTCTTTTGAAAGTTTCCCAGGCTATTATTGGATTGACTATTTTTTCTACGTCTGATATTATATTTTGTACTTCTTTGTTGAATTCTTCATCTTTTGTTAAGTTCTGATTAAATTTATACAGTGGGAAATTTCTGTTGACGAATTTTGTTCTTTTTTCCTTGTGAGGGGGTTGAAATTCTGCTATTACCATGTAGTGGTCGCTGAAAGTTACAGGGATATGTTCAACACTGCTCGCAGTGAAGCCTCTGTATTGGGACACGTAAACCCCGTCGATTCTTGAGACGTTCCCAGGAGCGAAATGTGTGAACTCCTTTTTTCTTGGATGCAAGAATCTGAAGGCATCTGTTAGCCCGCAATCTACAAAGGTCTTGATGTGTCCTTTCTGTGGCGCTTGGTCACCTGCAATTACTGTTATGTTCTTCTGTTGCAGATTTTCTTTGATTATCTGCCAAAATGTTGTTTTTTCTTCACATTTTGTTGGACCGTACACATTCATTAAGGTTATTATTTGATTGTCGAGATGTATGTCAACTTCTAGGGTTCTGTGCCTGACAGAGACTTCGTGGGACAGCAGTTGCATGTGTGGTGCCTTTTTGATAAGGATAGCTACTCCACCGCTAGAACTACTGCTGGCAGGTTCATTGATTAGGATGTAGTGATGGGCTAGTCTTTTTCTAGTCGTATTATTGGCTCTGGCGCGTGAATTCTTGTTTCCTGCAGCATTACGATGTCTGGCAATTTTTTATGAATTTCATTGATCAGCAGGTTTTGGCATTCTTTGGTATTTATCCCGTTACAATTTAGGCTCATTAACTTCATTTTGGTTCTGATTTGTTCTGTTACAATTATTCGGGTAGTTTTATGTTTTGCTTCTGGCTCTGGTGGTATTTGGCGTGACCTTAATTTTTGTTCTTCGCTGTGTTTTAGGAGCTACGTTGTGTGTTGCTGGCGACTTGCTACTTGTTTGCCCTTGAGATTTCGGATTACAGGTTATTTGTGACTCATTTGAGGTTTCCTGCTTGTCACCTGTACAGTTCTTTCCACTAATCTCTTCCCTCGGTAATGGCTCAGGGCGACTTTCTGGAATTTCACTTTCTCTGCCTTCCCCCCTCTTATCGTCTGATATAGACATTTCTAGAACAGTGGTTTTGTTGTCTTTTTGTAACGTGAAGTTTTTTTTTTCTTCCCTGTCAGTTGATGAGTTGTTGCTTCCTTTGTTATTCTCCCTATTTTCTTCTTTACCTTTGTTATGCCCATCTGTGTCTTGCACATCCTCTTCTCTGCCTTCTATGTCTGGAGACTCTTCGTTTTGCCTCAATATGGAAGCGTACTACTCTTGCTACTCTTGCATTGATCTGCTGTATGATCTATGCGGTTGCACTTTTCACATTTCGGCTCATTGCAGTGTCTGCGTAGATGTCCGATTTTTTTTACAGCGGAAGCAGGATGGCGGTCTTCCTGGGACCACGACTATTCCCATAACCTTTTTCACTCTTATAGTATATGGGATGTCGTCAATTTTTGCACCTTCGTTGAGTTCTATGACTAATTTTTTTTTTGTTGCTTAGGACATGAGACCAGTCATCATTCTTAATTGTTGATATATTTTCCAAAAATTCTATTTTTCCGAATCTTTCAAAGTGGAGAGCAACCAAGTGATTTGGTATGTGGGGTGGCATCCAGTGTATTAAAATTTCTCATTTTCTACATGCATTTATATTAATAATTTCACAGGTGCCATTCCTCACTTGGATGTTCCCCATGCTGGCAAATCGTTCTTTAACGGTCAGTTGTTTGAACGACAATAGAAAAACATAATTGTATTTTAGACACTTCCTTTAACTTTGTTTTCCGTAAGGCTTTTAATTATGTCCTCCTCGGTGTAAGGACCACATTTTGCGTCACATTTAAGAATAACAGTTTTAGACCAGTCTATTTCGGGTGGTAAGTTTAGCGATTTTAATAGGTCCTGCGAGTTAAAACCTTCAGACCGATTTTCTTGTTCACTATCTGCTTTAGGTTCAAAATTGTTATTTCTATTCATTATGCTATTCATATCACGAAATGGTTGAAACCAAGAGGTACTTACAATTCCTTCTAACCTTCGCATTAGCCTGCGAAGCTACGGTTGATCTTCGGTCTTCCTCTGCGGGCTGCAGCTTGGGGGTTGGGGCAAGGGTCGCACGGATTACTAACAATAGGGAGCACTAGAAAACACGTCTGCACTCTATGAAAGCTAGACTAACCATTTCCATTGAGCTACACATGTTATTCATTGTATTACCCTTTAATTTTCCAAGTCTATTTTTCACTATGGCCCACAAATTTTCTATTCGGTCAACGTCAGGAGAGTTACCTGGCCCCTGAAACGATTGGATGTTGCGATTATTGAGGAACTCTTTCATTTCTTTTGAAGTGTGGCATGGAGCGGGGTCCTATTGGAAGATGAGTTCGTTGTCTTTCTGGTTCTGTGGGACCACTCTTTTCTCCAAATATGTTTATGCATTGGTCACTTTCATGATACCGTCAACAGGCACAAGTGATGCTGGACAGTCATATGCAAAACAACCCTAGAATATCTTTATAGCTGAGTGTTTAGAAACTTGTTGAAGGTGGGTGGGAGAAGTCTTCTCAGCCGCTGATTTACGAACATAGGATACTCGCTCTCATCTGGGAATGTGACCTTCTTCCAATTCTCAACAGTCCAATCTTTGTACACTTTTGCTCACTGGAGCCTCTTTTTCTGCATGGCCTTCATCAACAGTTGTTTCTTTTTTGGTCTGTGGGCAGTGCTCTCTGCTTCCAACAATCTTCAACGGACTGTCATGTCAGAAATATTAATCCCACCAGCTGTCAAGTCTCTATTTAAGTATACGGTATTGGATTTATTTAGCGTTTTCTAAATAGTAAACGATCTTGAATAAGTGTAATTTTTTGCCCATATTTTCCTTTTCTGTCAGGAGAAAGGTACCTGTCTCTCTAAACCTCTTTAAAATAGCATTAACAGCACCCAAACCAACACCATACTCACTGGCATTTGTCTTTGAGTCATGGATGTGTGCTGAGAAAAAATACATATCTTTCAATGCTTTCTTGGAGATGCATCCATTTTATAGCTACACAAAATGAAAACGCACAACACTATTAATAAACATCATAGAGACAGTTAAAACACCCAGCAGTCAGTCAAAATACTGAACTAAAACCAAAACCAAAAACTTAACAAAAATTCGGCTTCTGTGGATTAATTTGTTCGCTACCGCATAATTAGTATTAGTCTTGGGCCGGCTATCTCTGATTGGCTGCCGGTAGAGATAGGGCTAAAACAACCTCGTCCACTTCATATACCGAATAAAAGGGCGTTAGCTGATTTTTTTTATTTTTTTAAGCGGAATTATCAGCTATCCGGACAATATCATTATCTGTATATTTTATGTAGGTGATGTTGTTTCCATTTACAATTACTCACACCATATTCTCCAATCCCTTCTCCGAGTAATAGGTTGAACAACTAGGGAGAGAGAGAGAGGGGGGGGGGAGAGCTCTGCAGGACTCCTCTCTGGGATGGGATTTTACTTGTTTCAATATTCCTGAATTTTACGATTGTCCGTGTCTTTATAGCACTTTCTGATTATACTAGTTAGGTATGGTTTCAACCTTTTTTTATGCAGTGTTTCTATGATACAGGTTCTATCTACTGATCAAAGACTTGCTTATAGTCTATAAAGCATACAAAAAGACTTTTTTTTGCGGTTTCGAGTCAAATCTGCTAATATCTGTAAAATGTAAATTGCATCACTAGTTCCCCTTCCACTATTTCTTAAATACTCTTTTTTTTTATTTCTGTTTTGAATTATTCTAATAAATATCTTGTAATCATGGCTCAGCAATGATATGGGTCTATAGTTGTGGCATTTTCATTTACCTCATTTTTTTTTTATCTATTGGGATGGTTTTGCTGACTCTTCGGTTATCAGGAATTTCCTCTTTTTCTGATATTAGGTTGTGTAAATAGTTCAGGTAGTGTTATAGTATCTTCTCCCGTAGTTCTTTTGGTATACCGTCTAGTCAGGTGCTTTTTCCTTCCTCATCGATTTTATCGGCATGATAATTTCCTCTCCAGGAATTTTTGGTTTGGATTCTGTTTGGTCTATTTGTGCGGTGTGATGAGCCTGATTGGGAGGGGGGGGGGAGTACTCTTATTTTTGATCAATTGCGAAAAGTGTTTTATTCAGATTGTTTCTATTTCTGTTGAATTTCCTGTCACCTTGTCACCATTGAGCATAGTAATGGGGTAAGAGGAGTAGCACTTTGTAATTTGATTAATTGTTTATACCAAGTTCTTGCGTTATTTTTTTTCAAATGCATCTTTGCATTATTCTGCATTTTCATTCAGCCACTGGGTCTTTCTTTCTCTGCATTTTCTGTCTACTTGTTTCTTGAGTAAATTATAGGGAAAATTCTGTTTCCTATGAGGTATTTATACTGATAGCTTGTTTTTCATCTCTCTTTTCTTCTCTATTAGTTTCAAAATGTCTTCAGTCATCGATACATTGTTAGTCTTTTCGGAGTAACCCAGGATCCTTGCCAACAATTTTTCTTTACTTCGATTTCAGCAGTTATTGCCACAAGTTTCCCTGTAACCAGTTCTTCGTACTAATGCTTGTAGGCTGGGTTTTTAAGATGTTGATGACTATTATTATTGCTTTGGTGCTGTTTTCTTCTTGGCAAAGCTGATGTTTAGTTTGGCTACGGAGTTCATGGTCTATATCCATATATATTTTCCTGTTTTTTTTTTAACATTTTGAATTGAGCATCTCCATCTTTTATTAATTCATTTTTTATTTTTATTTTTATTTTTTATTTCTATTTTTCATTTTTTTAAATTTTATCTTTTATTTGGCTTGTCTTTTATTTATCACCAATACAATATTTGATAAAATATTGTATTGGTGATAAACAGCCCATTTAATTTATAGAGATTTAGTAACATTTGTCCTCTGTCATTTATTTCTCCTATTCTAAAAGTTCATATAACATCTGCTTAAGAATCTGAGAATCGTCCAACTTTTGCATTGGAATCTCTCAAGATTATCACGATGTCTCTCCTGTTTCTATCATCAATTTTTACTTGCAGTTATTCCAAAATTTCTGTATATTTTACTTCTTCGTGAAAATGGTCTGGTGCATACGCTTGGATAATTTTAATATAAAGGCTATTTCCTTTTGCTTTAAATCTGATGGATAAAATTCTTGAAGAGATAGGTCTTATATCAGTAATGGTGTTTATGAGATGTTTTCGATTTTAATTACAACTCCTTCTCTGTGCTGCTGATCTCTTCTTGGAATAGTACATTCTTCCTTCACTTAGATCTACCGTATCTTCGTTCATCCAATGCAACTTCTAAATTTCAATCACATTCCATCTAAAACGTTTTAGCACCTCTTCGAGTAGCCTCAGCTTACCAGTTTCATGGTATTTTGATGTTTACAGTTGAGATGTGAAAATATCTTCTTGAGGATCCCATAGACAAATTTCATCTGTCCTCTGTGGTTCTGAGCCAGGCGCGTCAGCTTTCCCCAAACGCGGTAGTATTGCTCTTAAGCTTCGATTTCAAATCCATACAACTGTTTGGCAAAATACTGTAGCCGGCTTAACAGTCCTCTGTTACAGTTGCAGCAATAGTCAGTACTTAGCTAGAGTTGCCAGCTGTTGATTGGGCTATGCCAATTCCTCTGCCTACCAGAGCTTGCCATCGATGACAACGCAGTTGTTCTTCCGTCTGGCGAAGGATACTTACAGTCGCTGCCCTTGCAGAGAGCGTTCTCTGCTAGAGAACGTTTTCTACAGCTAGTACTTATATGGTGGCACTGACTTACCATGCCATAATGCTGTTGTAAGATGATGTGAGGTGTTGGAGTTCCTGCTCCTACTCCACTACATCCTCTTACCAACTATCGCTGTTGGTCCACGAATGATTATTCGTCAGAGTTGCCTCTGCTTATTTCTCAGCTAATCTCCATATATGGGGTCATTCCCTTATCTGCCACCTGGAGACGTGCTCAGCAGTAGGCGGCTCTGACCCAAGTTCAGAACAAATCGAATGATATTAGAAACACTTTTGTTTATCAGTATGAGGAACTATGCTGAAAAATGTGAATGAAACGATCAAACTGCATCAACAATCAAAATTCTGACCTAATTTATGCTTATACTGCTGCTTCAAAATCGCCATCTACCGAAAGAAGCACTTTGTCTGAAAACAATTAAGAACGTGTGATGAGCACAGTTTTTGATCGGCAAACTTAAAGCTTCTGTAGGTTATTTAGTGTCTTAAATTACATCTCTCTTTTACTTATACGAGACTGCAAAATTAAATTATCTTGCGTATGGCTATACAACTGCTTCAGTGGTGTAATAGAAGATTTTCTATTAATTTTTCATGGAACGTTTGCAATATTGTGTTCCGCTCATCTTTTATAGAATTAACGAATTCTACTAATGAAGGGGTCATGCCCTAATTCTGCGTTCCATTTGTGCTGTCCACTGCAATGTTCTGAAGTTTCCTTCTAACCAAGTATTTACAATCACTGCTTTGTGATATGGAAGGCTATCGTTTTCAGGGTAAAAAAAAAAAAAAAAAAAGGTCCTTGCACAAAATTATCAGATATAGAACACAGAGAATTGTTCAGAAGAGCAGTGTAGGACCGCTGGATCTAATTTGTCTCACGAAAATAACACCTTTTGTGCAATGGATTGGATTTCTTCCCTTCTGCAATGCTGTTAACTCTTTCAGCGCATTCATCGTTTTTTAAATTATAAAATCGTTTATGATGAAATTATTATCATAAAAATTTCCAGAAACATCTTACATGTCAAAGATATAAATTTTTTTAAAAAAAATTGATTTCTCATAGAACACTAAGAACTAAAGTTTGCCTGTAGATGTAGTGAGTGCATCTAGTGTGAATGAGTTATGTACGAGGCCTCCCTCGATGACTGACTCGCCGTAGGTCTCAGATAATAATAATGTACTATTTTATAAATATTATATATTTCATATTATTATATAGAAATCTGTTATGAAGTGAATGTAACAGTTTTCCTTAAATAATAAATAATCAAAACGCGAAGGTACCGAGCTTTTAAAAATTAGGTTAAGTGCTTATCAATATTTACTATGAAAAACATTTTGTCATTAAATACTGACATATACAGGAATTTTATTTATTTATTTTTCGTTGGGAGAAAAAAGGAAAGATAATCCTATAACCTTCCCCCACCCCACCCACCAAAAAAGGGGATATCTCCTACTAACGGAGAAGGCGCAATTCCAACATCCCTTCCACCTCGAAAACATTATGCAACTAATGGAAGTTACCTAAAATGAGTCAAAAACTTTCAATTTAATAGTAGAAAATTAGAAATAACATATAGCCTAATGATAATTACATTTTCCAATTATTAGTCGGACAACTAGTTGAACACAATCACTGAGGGAGAAAACGAGACAGGAAAAATTATGTGATGATTTTCGAAAACATTTTATTTCGGAGTGCCACGTAACCTTTTAAAAAGTAACGAGATTAATCATTGTATGCGGAAGTAAACGTTCAACTCCGCCCCCCAAATAAAAGATTATTTCGCTTCATGTTTGGAATCCTAAATGTTTGTGGTCAGTGTCCTCTGACATACATGTGATCTCAACTTTTGAAATATGAAAATTAATATGAAAAGATTAATGTTGAAGCAAAATTAGACCAATACAGTTGAGAGGTTTGCTGACTAATGTTACCCGGGAAACCTGAAAACTAATTAGCGGAGCTCAAAATAATAGCTCATGGTTAAGTAATCAGAAGAACGGCAGGGAATTATTTATGTTTGGTAACTTTGCGAATTGTGTAGGAATTTATTTTTATACCTCCAATTAAAATAATGCGGAAAACAGTTAAGTGACGCAGACAGACTTTTTTTCTTTTTTAATATACGACGCAATTACCTTTGAAATTTTCTCTTTCGATACCGTATATTTTTCATTACTATAGGTGAAGAATCTCAATATAATTTTGCAGGCAATGAGAACTCGAATTGTTTATGACATCCATCGCACTCGCCTTGAGTAGGCACGTTCATTGCTGAAATCTGATCTCTAATGTGAGAATATATTTTTGAAAAGATTTGCAAAGAATATGGTATGGTGAATATGATGTAGGGCGAGGGTAAAGCGATCTGAACAACTGGCTATTTGCCAGTTGTTCAGATCGTTATTTCTCTTTCTCTTTGGAAGCCGAGCTTCCTTGGCATTTTCTGTTGGAGAGAGTAATCAGACAGTTCATTATTTCGTCTTGTTGTTCATTTTTAATTATCAACATATCAAATTTCATCCGAACATATCAAATAATCAGAAAAATACTTTCTTTGACTCGTCCGTAACGAATCAGAAAACGGACGACCCAAACTCTGAGAACAAGAATTATCGTTTCGTCGTGACAGTAACACAGTAGGCCCTTTTATCATCTTCGTGACAAATGGGCAACAGGTATTTTGTGATTGAGAAATATGAAAAAGATAAAAATCATAATCCGTGATTTAAGAACGAGCTTCTCCTCGCATCTTTTGGGAGGGGTGGGGGAAGCAAGTCTTGTAAAATTGCATCTGTCTGTAAGAGTAGCAATACTACAAATGCATAACGAGCACGGTGCTGATAGTTTCGGAAAGAAATAAATCCTTTACCACTATTCATTCCTCAATGGGAGTACTCAGAGCTCTCTAGTAACCCGTGTTTAATGTTTATTTTTTCTGGTCAACATTCTCTAATCACATCATTAATTGGTTTGTTAAATATTTAGAAATATTGCCAAGAAAGCAGACGCTACTTCAGTAGTATACTGACCTTTATATTATGGTATGTAAGGCATTTTTGTCTGTTTGGCAGAAGGGGGGGGGGGGAATTCTCCTACCAGTGTTTATTGCCATCTAGTTTAGCCTTGGCTTATAAAGGCTTTGAAGACTCCTGCCATCACAGACGGTGTTTGGACCCAAATCTGTTTTTTCAGGCAATGATCATGGAAAATAGAAGTGGGTGATAAAACCATTCGGAAACTGCGGAATCGTCGTTTCTAATTATTGCTTTATTGTTTCATAATTATAGCGAAAAGAGAAGTTCATATAGCTAAGAGAAAATAAATACAAGTTATTAGTTGGCTGACCATAGGTACCGTTTTGAACGGGACAGTACCGTTTTTTTTTTTTTTTTTTTCATGTTTTCCGGCCGTCCCGTCGTTTTAATAAAAATGTCAATTTTGTCCCGTTTTTAATAAAAACTATAAATATACTTTAATATTGGTCAATCATAAATTATTATTCATAACTTATAATCGTTTGTGAATCAGTGGACCCTCATAAAATCTATAATTGTGAGGCAGTTGGATACATGGAATAAAGAAAACATTCCTGTATCTGATAGACGAGTACAGATTTTTTCTGAAATGAGCGAAAAACGCCTAGACTTTCAAGACTTTTGTAATATTGTACAGTTTATTCTTTGTCTTCCAGGAAGTACAGCACCTGTTGAGAGAATATTTTCTGTTATGAACATTATGTGTTCAAAGGAGAAATCTAGATTAAGTGTTGAGACAATGAGGGCTATGTTAGTTGTAAGACAAAATTTGTGTGATGGAGTGTGAGAAGTTTTATGATAAGCTGTTGAAAGACCAAAATTTGCTGCGTAAGATCACTTATCGGAGAAATATTCATGGTACGATCGTGGTGAAATACAGTCTCCCCCCCCCCACACACCTCTACGTTTACTTAAATTTTTGTATGGATTCTGTCACTGAAGAATAATTGTAAGCTCAATATGTTCATGCAATAAAACTTTTTTTATCGACTTACTTTTTCATGAATACAGAATATTATTACATAATCCCCGTCCCGTTTTTGTCTCAAGGAAATATGGTCAGCCTAGTTATTAGCATAATAATGTTTGGTGTGATGAAAAATTTTTTAGACCTTCGTATTTTGCTCATGCCTATAAATGGAATATTATGACTATATTGCAGAATTCTGTTTCGTGAACTTTATGAGGCATTTTAACTGAAGATAAAAGGTTTCCAATTCTCAAAACTGTCAAGTTTACCTGAAGACACGCAGTTAAAAGTTAAAAGACATAGCACAATTGTCTTCATAGCCTTCAGCCGTATCTGCAAAACTATTCGATCCAACTCTGTTTCATGATTAATCGTAAGAGAGACTCTCATTTGCCAGCATATTTACCGTTTGTTTAAGAAAGTTGTTTAAATACGGATTATATCCTGTTTATATCTAGATTGATAAGTCAAGTTCCTTTAAACAGAAGGTATCTGAAAAATGTGCAATTTAACTGGAATTAATTATTCGTTCAAGGGTGGGTGGGTGAGAGTGAGAGAGAGGGAGTCAAAAATGTACAAATGTTTAGTCATAAATGTGCGATTTTCTTCCTGAAACCATAGAATGACAATTTTGAATTGTACGTGAGAGATTAACAGTTGAATAGTAATATTTTGGAAGCCGTTTGAAACCTAATAGGATCAGAAAAAGTCCACATTCCCACTTCATATGAAATTCCATCCCCCCTCCCCTTTCATTTATAATGAAAGAGCGGGTAAACTAAATTAGCTTTTGCTTCTTTTTGTGTAGAATTCCTGTAGGCGTAATGGAATATATTTTGGGGAAATATCTAGACATGAGAGAATTAAATTTGAAAAATAAATGGATTTGTCCTATTCAACATTTACAGAGCAGTACGGAAAACTCAACAGGACCAACATTTCCTTCCTTCCTTATCCATAGTTAAATAATGAGGTTGAAATTAAGCTGTGACAAAAATGTCCATTAAAGATAATTGGTTTCATATCTTGTGGTGATTCATTATACATTATATGGTCAATTTCTTTTAATACTAAATTAGCCGTTCTTGGGGTATGCGCGTGGTTTTTCACCGAGTGCTCCGATTATTCTCTCACAAACATAAAGTCAATCTCGAACACGTTCATTAGCTGACTTTCATTAACATTCGTATAAAG
Organism: Typopeltis vanoorti; assembly: GCF_054136105.1. Classification (NCBI taxonomy): domain Eukaryota; kingdom Metazoa; phylum Arthropoda; class Arachnida; order Uropygi; family Thelyphonidae; genus Typopeltis; species Typopeltis vanoorti. The sequence continues at coordinate 47,138,391 of NC_143552.1, forward strand.
TTATAGGCTTGAAATAATTTTTAAAAAAGTACGCGTGTAGTCCGTAGAGCAGAGTTAGATAACCCTGGCGTTGTCATCTTTAATTGGTTTTGGTCCAATAATGTAACATAGCTGTAAATTATCATGTAATAGGAAGATAATATTGTGGGCCTATAGATCAGAAGTTTCATATTATGAGTCGAAAAATCATTTTAAATGAGTTCCCTGTACTGTTATTCACTATCAGCAACACCACAGACGTTGACGTTATCGATGGCAATAGCATACCATCACGTGGTCATTATAATTACAATGTTTTTTTGTTTTTTTTTTCTATATAACTTTTCTGTATTTTTCATTTCAAGGGTTAACCACCTCGGGCAGAATTGACTTACTCTGTACTTTCACGACAACATACTGTTCTTCAACAATTTCTGTCTGATTGGCATTCGACTCACTGTGGGGTGGGATAGGAAATGCACATATGTTGGTTATTATTGTTCCATTTTAACAAAAATTAAATTTTCTGGACAACTTTTCCTTGAAGTGGTAATTATTTTTATTAATTTTAAATATTAAATTAATTTGAATCAATCATTTTAAATTCGTTGCACAATGAATACACTGCCATTTAATTATGACAATCTATAAAAGACTGAAGCACAAACATTGAATAATAATTTACGAGGTATATTTGCAATGAAGAATGAATAATAAATCGCGATTTAACTAATTCGAACGATACGACTAAGGCCATTAGAAGATCAGTTGCAATAATAAACGAAAGGAGCTCAAGTAGGCACGGCAGTGCTTATGCATAGGCTCACAAGGCTCTAGCTGGGAGCTCTAAAAAATTATGAACATTTAAGGGCCCAAGGAATGAGGGAGACCTCAGAGCACTCTAGCGCCTCAGGCCCCTCCCGCCTCCGGAAAGCGTAAGTACGGCCCTGCTAGTAGGGTTCAACGATTCATCAAAAAAAGAATGGCATAGGTAACACAACGTTCAATCATTCAACATATGTATGGCTGTGCTCCCATTTCAAAGAAGTTGAAGAAAATTTTATAATAAAAAAATACATTTGTGCATGCCAAAGAAACATTGCTTTGATACAACTGAGGTTATGCCTCATTCTTTTTGGAGTAGAACCCCTGAATTACCTATGGACCAAAATGGAAAAAATGCGAATTATGGACCAAACGCTACTTGAATATTGGGGTAGGATGGGGATCATTCTATTGGACGATTCAGATTTCAATTTTAATTCATCGATGTCAGGACTCAAGTGATTAAGGGCGGGGGGGGCGATACAATTATGTAAAAGCAACTTTGCAGGATGCAAATTTAATGATTGGAAGAGTATTTTCCTAGAACATTCTTGAAACATCCTATGCAGAGGCGTAGAAATGCTACAGCATTGAGTCAGCTGCAAAGGCCTCAGTAACAGGATATTTTATCAATTATCAAGACTGCCACACTAAAAAAGGCGAGTAGCTACGAATTTGACAAGAGCGTCAAAAAAGCTAGCTACGTTACTGATCTTATGTACATATCGTTCCATGTCACAGGGGCATCCAAATGTTAATCCTGCAAGGTAACTTACAATGCCGTGGAGGTTACAGCTTGTAAGAGTGGTTCTAAGAACAGTTATAACTTCTCTCTCCTTTATTGGTATATTCACCACCCTAATCTGAACCTCAATGAATATTCATGGAATGATGCAGAGAGTCTACACTTGAAATATGTCATTTTTATCTTCATAGACTATTGTTCCTGCAAAACTTTTCCACTATCTTTGAGAAATCTATGCAGAGGCAAATCATGACAGTTTTGAAATGAAGTAAGCCAACATTAAGTACGTGATCCTATTAACAAAGCCATTGAATATAAATGATCAGATATAGTATTTATGGAATAAAAGAAATCAGTACAATTTGCTGTTTGTTCCAAATATTCGTAATTCGTGACGCATTGTCTGTCACATTAACCCTCACGCAGCTTTAAACCCCTCCCCTCGTATCACATTAAAAAAAAAAAAAAAAATTAAAACTTTTCTATATACGGTATTTTGAAATTTTAAAGAACAAATTTCATTAAAAACACATATCTTCCTATTTTTGCATCTTCAGTAAATTCTAGATAGTAGTAAACACTATGTTACTATATTTTTAAATTATAAGTCGCTATGGCAGTACTCTTGTACCTTTCACAAAACTTATTATGCTGGAAAGTTGAAGTGCTTAAAATATTTTTTTGCGGTTTTTAAAGTGCGTTAAGATACAAAATTTCTAAGTGAAAAATTTTCCGCAGCATGATATCTTTCTAGATATCCTTCACAGGTTAATATCCCTCCTTCCTTGCTTCCATCCCTCTAAAGCAGGGTTCAGCAAACTGAGTGCCGTGTCGTTTCAAAAGGTGCTATGTTTTTATCATGTTGCATTTTTTAGAAAATAATCATTTTTTTTTTGCCTTTGTACAGTCTTGTAAACTTAAAAATTTAATAACAATAATAATTGTTTATTTGTTGTATATTCAAAACACTTGAAGAGAGATGGCGCTGATATTATACCTGAATAGCATCGTTTGACTCTTGTGAAATTATTAGTGGAAGAGAAAACTTAGCTGGTGATACGAGTTAATGATAAGTGAAAAATGGAATTATATGTGCTATGCATAATATGAACCTGTAAGTTGTACAAATAAACTTTGTTATAATTGTTTGCATTTTTAGCTAATCGATATATTTTGGTTTTTGTTGACTAAATTAGAAATTTGAAGTAACCATTGACGTACGATATTCCAGATGGGTTCTAAACAGATGTATGCTTTCGCGATATAAACGTGAAAATAATTCCATGCCTTTTCTACTTAATTAAAGTAACTAAATTACTAAACTACTTTAAATGAATTACCATGCATTAGTAAACTAAATTACTTTAATTTTAAATGAATTTAAATTAATCACAATTTAAAATTATTACTTCAGAATGAATCGCTTTGATTAATTAGTTCTATAATTTCATCAATGAAATCATAAAAGCTAATCCTCCTCCTATCATAGTAAATAGGAGAGGTGATATGATTGAGACATTAAGTTGGCGAAAGAGAAAGAAGTCTGTCAGATAGATACGGGAAATTGTTACCCAGAGTAATGAATGATGGGAAAACGAGAAGTCATTGCTGAAGATTGTACAAAAATCCTGGATATGGAGACGAAAAGGGATTCTTTACATGGCGAGTGGTAAACGAGTGGAATGTATTGCCAACGCTGAATATTTTCATCGCTAAAGTACTATAGTCGTTGTGGTCTGTGAGTGTTCGACCTCCGTAATGATTATTATCACTTACAAAATTTCACATTTTACGATAGAATCTAGGCGGGAAAAATTTTTTTTTTTTTTGTTTATTTTTTTTTGAACCACGAGGTCAGCTATTTTTGTTCTTTGGTTCCTGCGGTGTGTCGATTTCTAGTTTGTTTGTTTGCTTGATTCAAAATGTTTACCGCATCTTTTTTTGTTTTTTATTTATGAAATCTGAAGTAGTGTAGATGTGCAAAATTTAAGAACGTTCTCCAGCAATTCATTCAAGGTAAAGAAAACTCGCACAGTTCGATTTCCTATAAATGACCGTTTTGTAAATTTAATCAAAGTTTATGTAATAATTAGTATTGTATAATGGCAAAACGTAACAGATAATAGCGTAATAGAGTGATAACCACTGATTTTATTAATAGCTATCAGTCTAATTATTAATATCGGTCTTCTATCAGGAGACCTAAACCACGTAACGACATGAACTATCCAGTTCATACTTCTACCTAACTAATCTGTAAACTATTGATGTGCTCGAGGCCAGTTTTTTTTTTTTTTTTTTTTTGTGTGTGTGTCATTAACAATACTTAAAAGCAATTTAAAAGCTGTGGTAATCAATTTAATATACTTTTTACAAAATGGACCAAATGTAACATTAATAGAGATGTAGTGTTCCAAAAACATGCAAGAGCGAGATATCGAGGTGAAATTAAATACATAATTAATAAAATAAGTTTGCAATTTGTTAATCTTTCTGCTCACATATAAATTGTATTCCTTGTAAATGCAGTATACTTAATCTTAGGCTGATTAGATAAGCTGTACTTATACAATAATATCGTTTCGTTTGCCGCTTGACATCAGAAGAAAGATTGACGTGATGTTAAACTTTCGCGTTTCAATGACAACAGTTGACTGCGATTGCGCCTTCCGGGTAAAATAATATGGCAGAATAGCTCTTCCGTTCTCTTTCGAGTCCAAAATTACGTCATAAATATGCAGAGAGCCTCGTTAGGCGATACTTTAACATGCTGTACATACCAAAGCATCATCACTTTTAAACCCGAAATATGGAAATGATCTATGAATCACAAAAGGTTGTGCGTTTTGTCCTCCTAACTGATATGAAATGGTTCTTGAAGAAATTCCAAGCACAAAGTTAAGTTAAAATCCGTTCAGTCAGGCGAAGCTGTTGTATGGGCCAACAGAGAACGACACAAAGAACGAAACAAAGCGAAAAGACAAACCGTGGAATGTGTAGGCACCTTGCAGGTGTCCTGCTCATCCACGAAAAATTGAAACAATGCAATTAAATGTACTACCTTAGTTGTTCAAAAGCTACTCGAATTAGCTATATGTTGTCTTCACTCCACGCGTACGTTATTATGACAGTTCAGAGCAGATCATATTTCTTCGCAAATTTTGCAGAGTTTGTGCTATCTGCCAGTGAAGGCCGATCACTTTCGTGACAAGTTTTACGATATCTGAAAATAAGGAGCAATTTGTTTATTAAATTTTGTTGCAAAATTCGCAAAACGGCCAGTGAAACATGAATTACTGAAAAAAAAAAAAAAAAACATCCTGAAGGCTTCCACGGGATGTGCAGAAGTCTGGGAGAATCTACAGAGGTAAGAATTGTAACAGAAAGAATGATGAGAAATGGCTAAGTGAAAAAAAAAAGGGGGGGGGGGGGGAATCGCAATTCAGTTTAAAATGGTGAACGATTAAACGATTAAGTGTACGCGAGAGAAGCAGAAGAGGATGAAATTTGCAAAAACTGATTTAAATTGAGTCGCTACTCGATTTTATCAGTTTTTTTTTTTTTTTTCCCCCAAATGCAGAACATTCAAGAATATTGAAGCCTATATTTGTAAACTTGGCTTCATGTGACTTATTATGTGACATTCCCAAGGAGTAAAAGAGCTCATCAGGGGAGGACATTCCACTCACACCATCCCCTGTCTATACCACTTAATCGTACATCTATACACTGTACTATCTCCCATCTGCGTGTACCGCCCACAATTGTTTCCGAGATTCGATAATGTCGAAAGGCCACAGATTTAATGATGAAAGCCAATAGTGGCAAAGGTACTGTAGATGACAGTCTGTTGCAATGGAAGTAGCTTCCACTGGAGGCGGCTTAACACTGCATGCAGGTATCATATTCTTATTGCAATTGCTTGAAGCCGGATATTTTCGGAACACACTTTGTATTTTTTTATGTATTTGATAGTTTGATTTATTCTTCATAAACTGTTTTACTGATAATGAATTGATAATACTGATTTGAAGGATAGTATCTCGAGAGATACTATCCTTCAAAATTTTGCATGGAGGATTCGTAAATCTTTTTATCTCGGTGTTTATTCTTAGAATGCCACCGATGTAATCGAAATAACAGTTCCACTTGCATTAACGTCTAACTCTGTTGTTTACATAAATATGAAGACTTTTTAAATTTCGAGTATGTGCTCTTCTGGTGTTAATAGAAAATTTTAAATTAATTAATTAACTATTCTGTGAACTGTATAATGCTTTCAAGATTGAGTGCATGGACATCTGTACTTAGAAATATTTCGGTTTGTGAATGAATAAATAAGTTTTTTTCTTTCTCTTTCTATAGTAGCGTTTCATTTTCAAGTATTGTTTTGCATACTAACTTCACCTGGAACTAAGGTTATATAGTAACCTCAAAGGAAGAGGAAACAAGGAAAAAATAAGAAATGATATAAAGAAAGGCTTATTAACAAAAGTTCAAAGAAAAAAAGTCCACTTGACAATTAGATTTCTAGGTAAAGACACTGGGCATGTTATGGTCACGTTCGCGTGGGATGTAATTCCGCCCTACTGACCTAATTAGCCATTTCTTCGTGCCGACGGTCTCTAATAGGGTCAAAATCAGTCTGCGAAAAGTCGCGGAGAAAACCTTGAATATGTTATAAGAAGTGCCATAGTCTCTTCTTCCTGGATTTCTTTTCGTTGTCCGTTACGTGAGTAAGTTAACCAAATAAGTTTTTGAAGCTTCCTTTTAACCTTGAAGGAATTTTGGACTAGTCTTTTTTTTTTTTTCCTGAAAAAATAAATATTTTTGCTAGTATTGCTTGCGGCTTCAGAACAACAGTGTTCTAATAATGTTCATCATCATCAAATTCCTGCCATGTACCCTCAAGGGGTGTACAGGATATGACAGTACTACATGAAAAAATTACATCATTACTAACTTCCTATCTACAATTTTCCTCCAAATCAGTCTGTTACTTGTCAAGACTCCAACATTATCAGATCTTATATTTCTATCGTCTAAGGCACTTTGTACCGTATCAATCCACCTATATCTTGGTCGTCCTCTGGGTCGTTTTCCTGCCAACCTGGCAGAGAACACTTGTTTTACTAATCTTTCCTCTCCCATTCTATTTAAGTGACCATACCACCTGAGATTAGCTCTGCTAATGCATTCCTGGATGCTGACAATGTCAAGTTCTTTCCTAATATCCTCATTTTTAATATGATATTGCCATTGATGCCATCTGTTCACGCCTCTAATCTTTCTCAGGACTCTCATATCTGTGGTCTCTAGTCTTTGGTCAAGTGTTTTACTTCTGACCCAGCTCTCAGATCCATAAGTTAAAACTGGTTTGAACACTGTCTTGTATACAGCTAATTTAGTGTTCCGACTAATTTCTTTCTTATTCCATATGAATTTATTCAATTGACTTCCCACCATACCAGCTTTGCTGATTCTGTTGTCTATTTCTATATTTAATTTACCACCTTCAGTAAAAATCGTGCCTAAGTAGCTGAAATGTTTTACTTGTTCCACAGGTTCTCCATTCACAACACAGTTGACATTTTCAATGATTCTGCCTATTTTCATTGTCTTTGTCTTTTTATTGCTGACCTTCATACCATATCTATTACAACGGCTATTCAATTTAGTCAGAGAATCTTGCAGACTTGTAGCGGATTTATTTAGAAGTATAACATCATCCGCATAAAGCAAAGAGCTGACATTAACATTTCCAATTTTGACATCATGCTTAATACCACCACTTTCCTTCATAATGTGATCCATATAGATAATGAATAACAGAGGGGATAATGTACATCCTTGTCTCACACCAGATTTAACATTAAACCATATTCCTGTACTTCAATTCTAACTGCTGACTTACAACTCAAATAAAGACTAAGCATTGCTTGATATAATGCCCCATTGACACCATATAACTGCAGCGTATTGAATAGCTTCTCTCTTGGCACCTTGTCATATGCCTTTTCCAAATCAACAAAACTTAAATACAGATCTTTGTTGTATTCCCATGCTTTCTCGACTATTTGTCGTAAAGTGAAGATCTGATCCTGACAGCCTCTATTTGGCCTGAATCCAGCTTGTTCTTCACCAAGCTTTTCTTCCACAATTCTTCTCAACCGTTTCTCAAGTATACTTGTATAGATCTTGCCAGGAACACTGAGTAGGGAAATACCTCTAATTCTCACATGCAGTTTTATTTCCCTTTTTATATATGGGTACTATGAGAGCTCTACTCCAATCATCGGGAATTCGTCCGTCAGTCCAGGCTTTCTGAACTATGCAGTACAGCCACTGTAAGACTTTTATACCACCATACTTCAGCATTTCTGGTCGAATATCATCTACTCCTTCTGCCTTTCCACATTTCAAGCCTTTGATGGCTTTTTCTACTTCAAGTATGGATATGTATTCCTGACTGCATGCCTGGTCAGTGTTTTTTATCACTGTGCTGTCATCACTGCTTGTTTCATTTAGCAGTTTTTCAAAGTAATTACTCTATACTTCAAGGATATCTTTTTCTCATGTTTTCATGTCACCTTTATCATCTCTAACTCCTTTTACAGCACTCTTTCTTCCATTCCTAAGCTTCTTCAACAACCTCCAGAAAATTTTGCCACCTTCTTGATATTTATTTTCTATATTCTTGCCAAAGTCCTCCCATGACTTTTGTTTAGCTAGTTTTACACACTGTTTAGCTTTCTTACATTTGTCTCTGTATTCTGTAAGAGTAAAAGCTGACTTATTTGCCAGAACTTTTGATATGCTTTCTTCTTTTCCTTCACTGCCTCTTTAACTTCCTGTGTCCACCAGGGAGTTCTGACTTTTTTATCCTTGCACACAACCTCACCACATGCCTCTCTGGCAGAATCAATCAATGTTTTCTTCAGAGTTTGCCACTGAATCTCCAAGGTTTGATTCCTGTTCGCAAACTCTTTCATTTTCTTTTCAATAATCTTTCTGTATTTTAGTCTACAGTTCACATCTGAGAGCTGCTCAGATGTGAACAGCTCTCAGATGTGAACTGTAGACACAGTTCACATCTGAGAGCTGCTCAACTTTTATTCGCTTTAAAACTTTCTTATATGTTATTCTTTTCAATATGAAATTCAATTTTATCCTGCTCAAGACTAAATAGTGATCACTTCCAATTTCAAATCCTCTGTACACTCTGGTGTCCTGCACCAGGGAGAAAACATCACTATCAACAATAACATAGTCAATGAGACTTTTCTTATTCCTAGCCTCTTCTCTCCATGTGAATTTGTGCACATTTTTATGTTGGAACATGGTGTTAGTAATAATCAGTCCATGTCCTGAGCAGAAATCCAACAGATATTTGCCATTATTATTAGCTTTGCTCTTTTCTCCAAATTTTCCCAAAATATTTTTGTATGTCTCAGAATCATTTCCTACTCTGCTATTTAGATCCCCAACAAGGACCAACTTTTCCTTTTTCATTGTGTCAGTTGCTTTTTCTAAAGCCTCAAAAAATTCCTCCAGTTCTACCTTAGTAGAACCTTTTGTGGGACCATAGGCACAAATAAGTCTCATTGTCCAGTTCCCCATTCTCATATTTGCCCACATTACTCTACTTGAGACTGACTGCCATTCAAGAAGATTAGCCTCGTATTTTGTGTTGAATACTATGGCTACTCCTTCTTTTCCTTGATTGTCATTGCCTGAATATAACATTTTGTATATATTGCTCAGAAAGATCTCACCAGTTTTGGTCTTTTTTGTTTCAGTCACCCCTATTATGTCGATCTGGTACTTATTTAATTCCTCAACTAGCTCCATTTCTTTGCCATTCAGGCTTCTTATGTTGATAGTACCGATCTTTAACTCTGGTGATGTTGAGTTGGGGTTTGTTTTCAGATTTGTTCCAGTAGCTGACTTTTCGCTGTTCGCCCTGGTTCCCTGGCGAAAACAACGTGGGCCTTGTTTAACCGGGCGACGCCCCAGCTGGCATGAAATTTTGTCATGTTGTACCATCATTTTTTATTTTGGTTTAACCAATAAGAATACAATTTGGTAGGCTAAATCCCAAATTGCCAGCCCATCCTCGTTCGTTCAGTTTCAAAGTAGATACCCAACAGGGTGCACCACGAGAAGGTGAGGATTGGATATTAGGTCAGAAGCCCTGGTCGGTTCTCCGCATTCCTTTAAAGGCTATGTGGAGGTCTCCTCTCAGTTATCCAGCTTTGACCCTTAAGCACCCCTCTAATAATGTTTAGAATCGAAATATCAGAATATCCTAACTTTGAAAAGCTTTAAAAAGCAGAAATACTTTTTTTCTACATATTGTAAGTTTTGAAAACCTTGTTGCTGAATAAATTCTAAATTGGGCATTCGCTATAATAGTGATGCTATGCTTCAGATTATGCTCAAGACATTACTGACGCTATGATACCAGTATATTGTGTCGACCAATTTGTTACGCGAAGAAAAATTTCTCCACCACGGTAGGAAACTCAGTCGATATCGACAATGCGCTTTAGTTTGAAAGACGAATGCCTTTCGACTCCAGTCCGGCTACGTAAAGAACATTTAGAACTGCTGTTCAGCTGAAGGTGAGTCACCAGTCTAATACGGAGGTAGAAACTCCATATGAGGCTGTTGGGTTTCATCCTTCAAAACAGGAAAACAGGCCAGAAGAACACACGCAAATTTCATAGCCTAATGGCTTCGGCAGTAATTCCAAATAACAACCGTATGAGATCGATAATTTGTCTTCGATTGCAAAATGCTTATAGTCAGCGTACTGTAAAAATCTCCTCCTTTTACAAATGAATATAAAATGTATAAATTAAAAAAAAAAACCTTTGTTTATAAACTTTCATATCTTAAAAAAAACCCTCAATGTTTTGAAGTATACCATTACCTTATACTGTTCAGTGCGATAGTACTAGGAGTGCTTGCATAGAAGGGTAGAGGGATGTTGTGGTTTACATCGATCAGTTAAGGCCAGCCAAGCAGATTAAGTATGTCGTCTATTAATATCGTATTCTCATCGGGTAGTTTGTCGGTTTTGTATCGTAAAACCTCAATTTCCCGAAGGAAATAGCCGTCTATCTCCTCATGAAACTTGTTCATTTCCCTTTAGATGAAACCCTATAATTGACCTAAATGGGATTCGAACCAGTTTTTACACCGAAAGGTAAATAACGCTTCATTTTCATACTCGATGGCTTTTATTTCTTCAACATGTGTTTCTTCTGCTTTATTCTCAAATCGCCCAAAAGATAAAGCTATGGCTAAACATTTTTCATGTATGAACAAATACTAAAATGCTTTGTATTTACTGAAATAAAGAGCCAAAAGGCTTCACTTCGGCGATGCAAAATTAATTAATTTAAGTGGATATTGAATCCAACATTATTTCAAAGCCGAATAGAGAAACTATAAAAGTTTCGGCGGATCCAAGCGAAAGCAAACCTTTCATGACAGGGACAATTCGTAGTAAAGGTGGGTAAGCTCTGATCACTATCCTTAGTATTTCCCATAATGTACAGCACATCTCCTAGCGGATATATATGATGCTATACATTATGGGGGGAATCACTACCCAAACCGGTTTCGCCTTTTGTATAGGTGAAGCGGGCTCTAAAAATAAGATGATCCCGAAAGATCGCCCAACTCAGCGTTGTTCCACTCAGTGACAGGCTCACCCGTCACCGAGAACTTCTCAGCATTGGCTCTACTTAGTGGCAGGCTCACACCACCACCAAGCAGAGCCATAATCTCAGCAGTGGCCCCACTCAGAGACAGGCAAAAACCTACTCCCAAGCAGAGACTCTCGGAGCCAGACCCGAACCCGTTTCGACCTTTGTATAGGTGAAGCGGGCTCTAAAAATATGACTATTCCGAAAGATCTCCCAACTCAGCATTGTTCCACTCAGTGACAGGCTCACCCATCACCGAGAAGAACCTCTCAGCATTGGCTCTACCTAGTGGCAAGCTCACCCCACCACCAAGCAGAGCCATAATCTCAGCGGTGGTCCCACTAGAGACAGGCAAAAACCTACCTCTAAGCAGAGCCTCTCAAATCATCAGAGCCAACGCCGCACCGCTTTCGACCTTTATTGAGGTCTCGTCAGTGGGAGCCGTACCCAGTTGTAAATACCCAGGTTGAAGTGATGCAGAAGTTATACTTTACCATACGAGTTGTCCAAAAAGGTGTCACATTACAAAAGGCACCAAGAATTACTGAAATAAAGAGCCAAAAAGCTTTACTTCGGCGATGCAAAATTATCCAAATTAAGTGGATATTGAATCCAACATTATTTCAAAGCCGAATTGAGAAAAACTACAAGAGTTTCGTGCCGAATATAGAAACTATAAAAGTTTCGGCGAATCCAAGCGTAAGCAAACCTTTCAGAGAAACTACAAGAGTTTCGTGCCGAATTTCTCTATTCGGCTTTGAAATAATATTGGATTCAGTATCCACTTAATTTGAATGTTTTGTATTTGTAAATTTATTTTAAAAATATATAATGGCTATACGTGATTTAAAACTATTGCATTATATTAAAATCGTATGCTGTACTATTAAGATATTTCGTACCAGAAATGGTTGCTAAAAGCAATAAATATGATAGTATGATAATAAATATAAGAATTCATAATATTCATTGAAGAAACAGTGGCAGTAGTGGCTTTATATTTCCGCTAGTGCAAGAAAAAATGAATACTGTAAAAATATATATCGTTAATAAATCAGTTTTGTTGCCATTTGTGCCACTCATGCTAAATTCACTATTACTCATACAAGTCGTCGTATTCCACATCGAAGAGAGTGGGGGAGGGCGACTTCTCATTCGACATACATGCCACAGGAAACATCAGCTTACCAATGTTCGCTGACCGGAAAAATTGCTACTTCCCATAAATACACCACCCATGCCTCTCTTGCAAGGCAAGAATCTCAACAATCAGTACAACGAGAAAAATTACTTCCCTTAGGAACAAGGGAGTAAATATAGTTACCATTTATAAATACGAAAAAGTTTAGTGCCTTTCCCTTAATGCGCTGCCAATCGCCGTTGCCACCGTTTTAACAACTTTTTCTTGTTTGGAATTAGCATAAAATATAAAACTAGGGAGACGAGGGAAGCAGGTTACGTGTACCAACAGCGTTGTCGTTTCACGTACACATCATCCCTTCACAAAGACATCAGGAAGTAAAACTAAAATCCATATTTTCACGTGGTTATTAACGTGTTGTGCAAAATACATTCGCGTTACGAAACGCGCGCTCTCATTTTTGTCCTACTTGACTACCTGCTGAGAGTGCACGCGCTTATTCTCCCATCCAAGTCTGAGTATTGTCTCTGTGTCCTCGTTAGATGGCGCTAGATTCTGGGTCATATAAAATAAAGAACCAGTTTTGAACGCCAAAGCCTGTTTCAGTTGTTTTGCAAAGGGAGCAGTGAAGGGTCATGTTTTGGATACCGGTAATAGTGCTACTTGTCGTCTCGTCTTCAGTAACAGGTGAGTTGAAGAAACTTTGTATTTACGTTATGCTGTGGAAGCACTTTTTATCTTTGTTTTTTTCACCTGTCAAATAAAACTATATAAAATAATAGTCAAACCAATTCTGAAATATGGCAGTGAAACATGGACTTGGGGGAGAGCGAGATAAAAGACAAGTGGAAGCTGCATAAAGGAAGTTCCTAATTCCGCTCGCAGACAATAAAAGAATAGACAAGATAAGAAATGAAGAAATAAGAAAATTATCGAAAATTGACATATTAATTTTCGATAATTAACGGAAGACATCACAAACTATAGAATGAACTGGAAAAACCACGTGGGAAGAATGGATGAGGACATGGCCAAATATTGCCTGGAAATATAAACCAATGGGACACCGATCAAGAGAAAGACCCAGGAGGAGATTGGCAGAAGACTTTTTAAACCCTTGAAAACGTTACAAGCATGCCTAATACGTGAAGCCAAGGAGAAGAAAATTTCATTGTTCTCTGTGTATTTAAAGGGAGGCGAAAGATTGCTATCCAACTAAAAATGTTTCGTGTACGAATAGGAGAAAACAGTCTTACGGTTTGCGACTAAGTCTGAATGGTCATTCCCGGTCTATAGTTCTCTGAATAATTCGCAAAAAATAAGTTGATGACAAGACAAACTATTTTATAAAACAAGAATTTAAATTTTACTTTAAAACGAAACAGAAAGCATCTGCAGCTTTTCCAAATGGTAAATACTTGAGAGGAAAAATGATGCATGTTTATCACACTTAATCGTGAAGTAACTTCTCATTTCATTAATCTCTCTTTCTCTGTGTGGGGGCGGGGGTCTCCCATGAAAGGTCGTAAATCTATCCTACATTACTACTGTGGAGTAGGATACAGGTTAGATAATCCAGATCTTTTTCTCATAATACCAATATGAAACTTTTCAAGCCAATTCAGGCCTCCATTAAGTAGTGCCGGATTAAAACCTGTGGGGCCCCTAGGCAGTCGAAATCTCGCAGCCCCCTCTCGCAAATTATCTCCTAAAATACGTTTTTAATTTTATCAACCAACAATTTTAATAAACCAATTTTATTACACAAAACAAACATTAACAATTATTAACGTTATCAAACAAATAAACGTTATGTTATTAAACAATAATAATTAAATATTATTAAACAAAAAGTAAAGAATTTTTAATTTTAATAAACAAACAAAACTTTCAGTCTACCTTTTTTTTTCTTTCAAAATCAAATCAATATTATTTTGATCCGTTGTTGCGGGGCCCCCTAAACAGCGTGGAGCCAATAGGCCGGTGCCTACTCTGCCTATTTGGTAATCCGGCACTGCCATTAAGCAGAGTAGTGACATTACGTTGGGCGACGAAACCGTCTACCACCTAAAGATTTTTTTTTTACGAACATTCATGTCCGCTTTGTTCAAGTTGGACCTTTTTAGTTTTTCTCACATTTCAAGTGGTATACTGTTTTTCGAACAGAGAAAGATTGCATGTAAAGTCAGTGCAAATTATTTTGCTTTGATGATTACCAGTGATAACTGGTAATATAAATTTATTCCGCCATTCGATTAGATTAAGGTTATCGGAATTTCATACATACGAAATTAAGAGTATCGAAAAATAAAATGGAAGATATGAGAAGTGTTGTGAGTTAACGATGTTGTATTCTTTACCTAGATAGATTCAACAATGATAGTAGTGTTCGCTAGGAATCTTCCCAATATCCAGATCTTAACATAAACAGTATTTGTGGGATTATCTTAAATCCTATTGCTAGTAGTTTCTGCCTTCATCCAAATGAAGAATTTAATTTCTTAATGCCACTGAAGACATTAAGTTGGCCTCCAATAACCAACCTATGCATAAATGCTCCTTATGGGATGAAGAAGAAATGTTTTCTCAACTCTTCATTTTGGGAAAACATCTAGTCAGATTACCAAGGAAGAGATATGCCACCATGAATGCAAATGATCACTTTGAAGTAAGCAGGTAAGTTTGACTAAGTACAACCATATCATTCTAATGGGAAAAACTGGATGAGTCACGCTGGTAGAATATCTCATGCCATTTTTGGAATCACAGAAATGTTCACCTTTGAAATCGAGTATTCTACTATTTGCTGGAAAAGTAGCGAAAGCAACCTCGTGAGGAATGTCTATATACTACATTCTTGTGCCAGTGTGAATTTGTACTACCGAATTCTGCTGATAAAGGGGACGAGCAGTTTGGGTTTTCACGTGAGACTGTTTTACACTTGGGGTTGTTCGACTGGCATGGAACTCTGCATACAGTTTATTTCGTGTTTCGTCTTGTAGAATACTCGTGCATCACTCTCTCACGAATTCGCCTCTTAGACTGTTACTTCTCAATTATGTTATTTCATCCGAGCTAACAACACCTTCAAAACAGTTTTGTGAGATAAGTTCTGTTACTGAATGTCCTCATCAGAGAATCTTCTTTCTATAAAAAGTCATTAACTTATACGAGATCTGATCCAAAAGTAAGGAGAACGACTTCTACAAATCATGTTGTCCTGTTGCGCGGTACCCTGTCTAGCGAAAGTGCTACTTGTGCTTCTATTTTACTTCATTTGCTGGTGCTCAGTGCTAATAACATTGTAGTTCGTGGTTCATACTAAGCACGCACGTTATTTCTAAAAATCGAAAACTACGTGTGCGTATTAGATGTTATGTAAAAATCGTAAGAAAGCAACCGAAAATGAAATGATATGAAGGATTTAGCGATGGTGCAATGAGACACGTGTGAGCTTTTACTATCGTCTCTCCGTATTAAGCTCAGTGGCCTGTCACGGCCAAATAACGTGGCTTTACATTAAGCTAATTAATACTGTGACTACGAGGCGTGTTTTGTGTGTTTTATGTTGGACCCGTACACGACAGGTTGGTTGGTCACCCTATAGTACATTAATACCCTGTGTAGTTTAATCTGTCTGTCTTAAAAGCAGTGGCGTAGCTGGGGGGTCCGCCCCGGGTGGCACTTTTCACGTCAGATACACTTTTATTTTTCTACGATTCTTCTATTTATGTTAACTTTGTAATTTTAATATTTTATTAATTAAAAACATTACCACCCATATGAGATTGGCTAACTCACTTTCAGTTGAAAAACTGATTTTCGCGTCCTAGGCAGAATTCAAACCTAGGTCTGTCTAACCAATTGAATCGTACTTATCCACTAAGCTATGGAGACGCTCCTTATTTTTATTTTTTAGCAGTACTGATGTTTAAACCATTTGCGAATATCAATGGTGTTCATCACTGATATTTGCGGATTGAGCTAAAGAATCATCCGACAGCAACCGCACCTTTAGTAAACATCGAAAACGCATCCCGATTAGTTGAATGCCGTTTGATCAAACGGCATTCAACTAATGCAGTTCAGTTGTCTTAATAGTTCCATGGAGATTTTGCTATTTATTTTATTTTATTTTATTCATCTGTTTAAAGAAATTTCAGTTGAATTGTTTTTTTTTTTAATCGAGAATTAATTTCGGTGAATAGGGATGAAGCCCACCCCTTCTGGAGACGAGGAGAAACGAAAAGAGAGCGTTTAGTAAGGCCGAGAACAGGGTGCAGTACCTAGTGGCAAGAACAAGTGTACATAATGAAGGTTAACTCTTCCCCCCCCCCCCCCTTGGTTGTAATTCTGTCTGAAGAAACTACAGGATCCACACAGTATGAGACGTCATTCTGTCTATGCATACTGGCTTAATATCGCAATAAATTTCCAGTAGGAGTGACATTTGTTCGTTTTGAGAGTTTATTTATTGAAGAATATGAAGTCTCTCTCTCCGTTTTTTTATGATGTGTTGCAAAAAAAGTTTTTATTTTATTTTATTATATTCACTAAGTTTTATTCATTTTCATTTTTTCTTTATTTGCCAATTCTTATAACATCACCCCTAATTCATTAATAAATATGAGGCATAGGAAAGGTACAATTTCAAGCTAGTTCAAACTGAGCAACGCTGATACTTTCACACTAATTAAACTCTTGCGGGATTTGTCCTGAATCTGTTACATCTATTATCGTTGAAACAACAAAAGGCAGTAATACTGTCTACCTACTTATTTATGAACAGGGCACAATACCGTAATGTAAAGGGTGAATGAAATGCTTCTAACGATGGTGAAACTGGGACGTTTAGCGAAACAAAGTACAGTACTGACTTCTGAATGAAGGGACTTCGGATAAAGGCTATATATATATATATATATATATATATATATATATATATATATATATATATATATCGTTCCGACCTACAACGCAATGAGCGTTAGTCAAGTGATTTTGTGTATGTTCACTTTTTCAGATGGTTAAAAGTACTCACTGAAAAAATACTTAACATACCTTAAAACCAACGCGGAATTCTCCCTAACTGATGGCCGCTTTTAGAGAGAGAGCAAGGCAAATAAAACTACAACAAAGAGAAAAGTATCTGTAATATCGAGTCGATGAATTATTTTTTTTAAATATCAACTTAACATTTTAAAAATAATTTAAAAAATTCTAAATTACTGACATACACAAAAAAGAAACTTGACGGTCTGGTGATCGGCCAGATGATTAGCGTATCTGCTTTCCAACCAACAAACTGTTGGTTATTTGAATGCTGTGGAATAGAAAGAAGGCGAGAAAAGATGATAAGATGCATCTGGTTGTGCCTTTTTCATCTTTCTCGGTTGCGAAAGTCTGGAGTCATTTCGTTATCAGTTGCGTACGTCAGCACTCATTTTATTTTTTTGGGCTTCCCACTCACCAAAGGTTGTACATCTAGACTACATTAGTACTGTGGGTAGACTAAGTATTTTCTTTTCTGTTTCATGGATAAAAATATATATAAACAGTTTCCTACATAATCCGGAAACTATATTCTAGAGATAAAACATGCAACTTTTTCAAGGCGGTGATCTCACACCAGATAATGAAATCCATCGCTCACCTACAACCACAAGCATCCATACCCGTGATGGGATTCAAACTCGAAGCCCGTTTGGTTGGAAAGCAGATAAGTTTACTCAGCTAGCCAGGCTGGCAAATAAATGACTGGAAACACTACTTCTCGATTTCTCTTCTCAGTACATGAAGGATTTTTTTTTCCTCATAAAAAAAGGGCTTCTCAATTTAAGGTGAGTTGATCTCATATAGAACGGTTGGTAACAGGAATCTAGATTTTTCATCCTGCAATGCAGACAGACCAGGTCATAAACAGAATACATTTGCCTCGTGGTCAAAGTGTACTCTAGCGCTATGGTAAAAATCACGTTTCCTCAGAGAATTGTTTTAAACTTCTTCACCATCTGCGTATACTCTTTTATACTGCTTTCGAAATAAGCTTCATCACAAACTTGCCTGG
Source organism: Typopeltis vanoorti (assembly GCF_054136105.1). Classification (NCBI taxonomy): domain Eukaryota; kingdom Metazoa; phylum Arthropoda; class Arachnida; order Uropygi; family Thelyphonidae; genus Typopeltis; species Typopeltis vanoorti. The sequence goes on from NC_143552.1 coordinate 47,156,864, forward strand.
AAATTTTGAGCCAACGACACACAGATGGATATTAAAAAGAAATAATCCTGTAACTTCATTCATTCCCCAAAAGGAGTAGCCGGAGCCCATTTCGCCCTAACTGACTTTTTTGAAAACTCCAAACTATCAATAAATCAATTTTTTTTTTTTTTTTTTTTCAGAAGAGAGAGTACAGCATACACTGCTGCCATCTCGTGATCCTAACATTCGTATTGTCGTCTGTAGTAGTTTGAGTTCTACGGTCGTTTTAAAAACATTGCATCTCAAGAAAATCCGTCCTTCCGAGAAGGAAGGACCCTACCCCGCAAAGAGTCATACGGTTTTTCCTTCTGAATTTCCAGCAGGGAAATATCCTAGTTTCCCGTGCCACAGACGACTAATTCGGAAACCGATCGAAGAAAGGCTTAAAAAAGTTCTTATAGTCAGCTATTAGAACCAAACTTAGAAGAGTCTTTATTCAGACGGCTTACAGCTATGGAACCAAATGCCATTTCCACGGCTACATATGCACATTAAATGGATATTCGAAGGAATTTGAACTATTAAATATATAAATGATTTCATTAATCACTCCAATGATGGAAGATAAAAGATCCAAAGGGTGGCCCAGAATTAGATGGATAGACAAAATAAAAAATGACCTGAAAACCAAATCACAGCAAGCGACACCAAACTGGACAGAATTGTTCGGACTCTCCCGGGACAGACAGAAGAAAGAGTTCATTCGGCCTCATCATCATCCACATAGATGATGGAAGAGAGAAGAAGAAGAATCGCCCCATTCATGACATAAACTGTTTGGGAAGTCATCTGGTTTTTCTCGAAGTCAATTTTTTTTTTCCAGTGGAATTTTTGTTAAGGTATTTATGTTAAAATGATGATTTAATTTAATATATAGAAGAGGAAATATTTGTTGCTTTATGACTATGAACCCAATGGATGCCGGTATACAAACACTGCCTGTTTTTACATCAAAGGTGATTGTGTAGCGAATGTTGAGCTACTGCGGCATCTTCTTGGTTTCTGTTGTTTTTGTTCTAGCGAGGAAATAATGACATTTGATTTTAAAAGATGAAATAATAGTTTAGAAGACAAATGAATTACAGCAATAAATAGTCTTTGAGGCCAATATGTTACATCTGTTAACGGTGTTCGCCTGCTTTGTCGGTGTAAAGCACCTGTTATTGAGATTTTATTCGCCTTTGGGTGAAAAGACTTTAAAAGTTCCTCATGTCCTAGACGGGATTCGAACCCATCGCTTTCCACCGGAAGAGAAAATATCACACATGTGCTGAGGAGGTTATGCCAAGTAGGCATCATTTTGAATTAATTTATATGCACACTAGGGGGGATACGCCCCCCCCTGGCGCCTACGGCATCCAACCCCCCGAGTTCCGGACTGGTGGGCCGGTTCTCCTTGAATTCTGATGACTCGAATTTTGAAGACTCGACACTCAAGGTAGTCCCTGAGTTTCAAAACGTTTCAAAAAACGTGACATACAAATGTGATATACAAATATGACATAAAAAGGCTTATCATTTTATATATATAGGGTAGATTTGTACATCCCAACGTTTTTTTTTTCTTTCCCGTAGAACACTGCAGATTGGTGGACTAATAACTATTTGCGCATTTTTTAATTTTATTTCTTCATATATGAAAAAAAAAAAAATAGATTGTGTAGAAACAAATCCACTAAAGAGAGCGACAATCCTCTGCAATTGAATTTCCAAAATAGAGACTTGAATAGAGCAAAGCAAGCAAAATAATCTGAAATTTCATTGTCCGGAAAGTAAGCAAATTGAAGTTAAAAATCGGGAGACGGTTTTGGGCGGTTTCATAGCACCAAAGAGCAGCAACCTATACACCCCAAAAGACTACCGTTCCCTAATTTGTCATGCATGAATACAGATCTACGTTGGTCGAGCTCCTACGCCTAAAAACGAACAAAATCCATCATCTCTCATCTCATCTTATCCCATTATGTTAATGAGTTGCAGCTTATTTGAGGCACGAAGTCGACCATCCTACACAATAGAAACCTTGAAGTCGATGCTCTATCAGCTGAACTTGTTCACTCTTTCCACCTTATATTTTCTACTAACCTTTCCTCCTCCCACTCGATCTTTCAGTTCCTTTTGCCAGTATAGCTGACCACGACCTGTTTATTTCACTACTGAATATGCAGTCATCCGTGCGAAATGAGTTAGTGCACAACATGTACAGCAGTCACGAATTGCCTATCTCATCCTGTATCTTTTATATCTTGGCTTGTTTAGCGAAAGAAAGAGAAGGCCTTAAGCTGTTTTTCAACCTAGTAGTTAATTAAAGGCAGAACTAGACAATAGCTTTCTTACTTGCAGATATCCATTTCATGTAAGTGCAGCCACTCTGTCTGCCTTTAGAAAGAATGTAGAGAGTTGTACAATTTATGATCGCAACATATGTGGCAATCAGATATCGATAGTCCTATCAATATCTCAAAGCATCTGGTATGTTTAAAAAAAAAAAAAAAAAAGTGGACCAAAGTGAAGAAGGTAGACTGCGAATTACAAGGAATGTCAGAACTTACATTCTAAAAAATAAAAAATAAAAAAACACATTATCCGAGTGGTCTCTTCCACCTTGTACATGGTTCACTCTTTAATATTAGTGTTTCCTATGAGATATCGTTTTAATAGAGAAGGCGAAACAGAGGAATAAATTGTCGGAATCGATTATCTTGACTGTGGCATTTTACTTGTTTAACTATGGGAAACATTCTGGAGAGACCTTTTAAACGATGTAAGAAACGACTATATTCTATTATCGTTTTGGTCGAAAACGGCTGAACAGTGTGACCTGTATCCGAGGAGGTAGAAAGAGATTTATTCCCTTTCATTTATTTTAATTGGGCTGAATTTCCTAGAGGAAGTTTTCCTCTATATTTCTGTACCTAATTTGGTCGAAATCGGTTGAACGATGCGACCTGTAGAGGTATCCCATCCCCTGTAATCGCTTCAGTTTGGTTCAGTTAAGTTGCAGAAGACGTTTTAAGCGATATTTGAAATTTAATTGAAATCAGTTAATTGATGTGGCTTGTAGAGCTGCAAAGAAAAAAAATACAAAGCTTCTGGGGATTTTTTTTAAGGTCTAGTTTATTTATTTTAAAATTAGAATTAGTACTTTAAGGAGTTTAATATGTCTAATACTTCATAATACGACAGACGAAAATAGCAGGTCGAATTTTGACCTTAATGATTCCTGCAATGTGAACAGTGAATCAGTACTGTTACAGATTCACTGCTGATGTACTGATTCACTAGTGAATCAGTACTGTTACAGATTCACTGCTGATGTACTGATTCACTAGTGAATCAGTACTTCGCTAAAGTACTGTATTTGTCTATAAAGGCACTGCTATGATCTTTATATCGGAGGAACAGTTGTAAATGTAATTGGACCGAAGGCCCGTGTGATATTTCTTTTAGGGTAGGCAGTTTATTTAAAAATAAAGTGATCCCCTTGGTCTAGCTTAAACTCTCTCGCTCTCTGTCCACTACCAACACATTTCAGATATTCAACAGGAATGAAATGGGATTTCAGATAAGTTTTCCTGATTATTTTTCTGAAACATTTCACTAACAGTAGCCTGGTCAGTGATAGACCAGTCCAAATGCAGTGAAACAGTCCCATATTTCATGGATACCCTTTGTATCTGATGCAAAGAGTCAGTTATTTTTGCTCTTTTGCAACAGTTGCTGGAGACAATTGCTCGTGTCACTGCTATATAGCTGCCCACTTAAAAGCGATCCTTAATCTTTCTACTTGTCTCTGCTCACTTTGTATTTCATTCCTCCTAAAGAGGAGGAATGCGAGCTTAATTTAGCTTACAGAAATTGTTTAATTCAGTTATCATTTAGTTTGTTCTATTCATTATTTTATCCTCTCTAGTTGTTGTTGTTGTCTTGTCCTTTGAAGAGTCTTAGATGTTTCCGTGCGCTCTTTGTACTGCTTTGGCTATGTCTGTGATTTTGTTTGTATAGAGCTGTTGTTCAGGATTAGGATCTATTTCTTGCAAGGCTGCTGTAATTGCTGGACAGGTAAAGATGTGAGTGGGTGTCAGTTCCGTATTGGGGCAGTTGTTGCAATTTCTATATGTTCTCGTATCATCTGTATTGATCTTCATTCCTCTATAATGTCCTGTTCGTAGTCTTGCTATCGTAGTGGAGGTCCTTCTGTCAGCATTGATCTCGGGAATTTGATGTTGTATCACTGATTTCAATGGAATTAGTTTAGCTTTTGCTAGTGCATTGGCATCAGCAAGAGTTATCATATGAGTTTCTTGGTTGAGTTCTCTGGCCTCTTTTGCTAATTTATCAGCTGCTTCGTTGTAATCAATGCCTACATGAGCAGGAATCCATTGTAGAATGCAACTTTTACCTAAACACTTTAGATGATTTAAGAGTTTATGGATGTCTTGTGTGAGCTTGGTATTGCCATTTTTGATTGCCTCCATAGCTGATCTTGAGTCACTGTAAATTATAATTCCTTCAGATTGTTGAGATGATGATAGATTTAAGTAGGCTTCTAGTGCTTTAATTATTGCGTAGAGTTCGCTGGTAAAATTGGAAGCGATTCTCCCAGATCCAACTTTTATTGAAAGTTTTTCACCTTTCGGGAGTAGAAGGAGAACACCAGCACCTCCATTAATCATATTGGTGTCTGATGATCCATCGGTATAACAAATAACCTGTTTGGAGGATGAAAGAAGGTTGATGGTATTTAGGCCTTTTTCTTTAAGCATTTCTTTTGGTTCTTTTTTTGTACAGAGTTTGGTAAGGTTTAGATTTATGAAGGTATTTGAAGGTAAAGGACTGGAAAATAGAGGTTCTTTGTTTATGTGGACATTTAGCTGATCAAGACCTATTTCTTTCCTGATAGTGTCATCATATTGTAAAGTCGATGATCTGTGAAGTCTGCAAATTTGGTTCCAATGTTCATAGGTTTTTAGGGAGACATGATCACTTTGGTAGCTTCTGATATTATTTATGAATTTTATGGTGGCAAATTTTCGTCTGTCCTCCAGCAGGTCAAGCCCACATTCCTGTTGGGCTCTGATGTTGTTAGTGGATGAGACTGCACCAATGATAATCTTGGATGCTTTTGCTTGTATTTTGTCTAGGTTTTTCTTTACCGATGAAGCCGAAGGTGACCAGATAGGTGCTGCATATTCCATTATTGGCCTTATTAGTGTAGTGTAAGTAGTTTTGAGGATTTTTGGCTTTGCACCCCAATTTGTTCCACAAAGCCTTTTCAGTATATTTAATTTTTTTAGAGCTCTGTTGGAAGTGTTAGAGATGTGTTGTGCAAAACGTAATTCCTGATCAAGCGTAATACCAAGGTATTTTGGATTTGTGACTTTTTCAATTAGCTTGTTATTGATCATGACTTTGGGATTGTAGGAATGTCTATTTTTCCTGTCTGTACTAAATGTACTTAGTTTTGTTTTGTCTGGGTTGATTTTAAGTTTGAGTTCGTTTGACCATTTTTCTAATCCTCTCATGGATTTGTTTAGAATTTCCTCTGATTCTTTGATTTTAGCACTAGTGTGCCAGATGGCTATATCATCTGCATAGCAAGTTACTTTTGTGTCTTCTGTAAGGTAGGGATGAATATTATTGACATATAGAAGGAATAGTAAGGGACTGAGTACTGAGCCCTGGGGAACACCAGCCCAGGTTCTCCGCTCTTTTGATATTGCTGTATTGATTCTGACTTTGATCTTTCTTCCTCTGATGAAATCAGCAATCCAGATTAAAGCGTTTCCTCTAATTCCAATATCATGTATTGTTTGTATTAATTTTTTGATCCAAACACGATCAAAAGCAGCAGTCATATCAAGGAATATGGCAGTTGTCTTTTTTGTTGGTTTTTCCTGAAATGAGTCTATTATTGTTTGGCAGAAATGGAATAATTGATCTGTTGTCGAATGACGAGTTCTATAAGCAGTTTGGTAGTAGTTGATTTTCTTATTTTTTGTCAGCCAGTGCATAAGCCTGGAGTGTATGATTCTTTCAGTAATTTTACAAAGTATGCTAGTTAATGCGATAGGTCTGTAACTTTGACATTCTGCAGCATTTTTGTCAGGTTTCAGGATGGGTACAATAACTGATTTTTTCCATTCTTTTGGAAGTTTGCCCGTTCGCCAAGAGGTATTGAGAATGTCCAGAAGTTGTTCTTTGGCATTTTTGCCAAGGTGTTTGACCATATGACCAAAGATAAGATCATTACCAGGGGATTTATTAGGTGCAGTTTTCTAGTCTGTTCATTATAAATATCCTCTCTAGTCTGTTCATTATAAAAATGTTATTTAGAAGCGGAATAGAATTCCCAGAAAGATTTATTAAAAAAAATCGCCTGTAGTTTTTTATGAATTGGTTATAAACCAAATTTGATATTTAAAACATGTTAATGGCGTAGTGATTTTTTTTATAGTGAAAAACAGAAGGTAATGTATTAACTGTTTCCTGGATAGGTTGCTATGACAATCCCTTTTTCAGTCTAGAACGATGACCTGTAATATGCCAATCGATATGCTTTGAAGGAAGTAGTAAAAGTATTTCGATCATATAAATGTAGTCTGTCTTAAACAAAAAAAACTCCTTCCAGTATCCATCAGAAATTTTAACAGACATGCTATAGTTTTTCATCTAACAAATCGTCTAAATTGGTTGATTATTTCCTACGAGTTGTTGTTGGGTGGGGCAAAAAGAAATAGAAAATAGTTTGAACGCTAACTAATAAATCTCTAAGGCTGAAGGTGCATAGTAAATAGTCCAACAGGGAATGGATATTTTTAGAATATTAAAATTAAAATACTACGTCGCGTCAAGAATTCCCCGTAGACTGCAGTGGAGAGAATTATACATGCAGTAGGAAAAGATGAACTGCAATTTCTTTAAAAAAATTTTAACGTGAATTCCACTACGAAAGGTACACCAAACAGACAAAAAAATTGCATTCCTCCACATTTATCACAACTTACGAAGGAAGGGGGAAGCAAATAAAATTAACGTCAACCAAGTTAATTCTTTTCTCGCTGTAAAGTATTTATCTATATTTTTTAAAAAAATTCACTCTTTATTATTGCAATATGTTTTTACTTTGTTTAGATCATTTGTTTACTTGACAGTCTGTTAAAATTAACTAAATATACATTAGAACTCAAAAGAAAGGAAATGTTCCATTTTGAAAATATTTATTATACAGTTCTTTTTTTATATTATATTATATTTTGAAAATATTTTATTATACAGTATTCCTCTTCTAATATGAGGAATTCTGAGACTGTCATCTCCATCCGCACATCTTCAGTGTATTTGAGAACTTAGCAAGTGTAACCGAAAATCTAGCGTCGATGTTTCTGAATAGTTGCATCATCTGTTGTGTGGTGGCACTTTGGAATAAGTTAACACGAACTCGTTTTTGTTTTTAAGTGATTTCCTTCAAATCAGGTCATAACAGAAGATCCCAAGGGATGAATATTCCTTGTGCAACCTGAACGTACTGTGTGTTTCCAAACAGATTTCCCTCACTTAAATCTTGCCACTTGCAAGCGCTCGCCATGTCTACTGCCGCAGGAAGTTAAGATTATGCAACAACGTCCACGATGATAGAGCGCTTCGAGTCTCGCAAGCACAGCCCATTCGACAGCACTGAAAAATGAAGTGATGCTACAAAGTTCCGCAGCTGCAGACTGGATATCACAGATACAAAAAAAAAAAAAAGGGGGGGGGGAGGTCTTATGTGTGATTTTTGTTATCACTGGTCGCATGCTTGCTGTGTAACGATTGACGAATCGACATACGAATTTCTCATCAACTTCAAACAGCCTTTCTTTTGTCCTCTATTCTTTGTCCTCGGTTAAAGGGTCTCTGAACCTGGGGAAAGGGCATCGACAGCAATGGACGAAACCCTTACTCAAACTACTGCCCAATTTCTTTCATTTCCGTTCTCTAAAGTAATGGAGAGAACCACGAGCACCTAACTCCTACTACTTTTTTTTTAAAGGCACTTCACTAATAAATGATCTCCAATATGGGCTCTGCCACTGTCGATCAACAGAGATTTGCTTACTTGTGTCGTCCATTTCTGGACAAATAATGTAGAAAAATTTGTCAATCTTAAATCGTTGCTGTTTATATTTCCAGGGCCATTTCTAAGAACCGTGTGTAGCACAAGAGTCCATTAAGAAGAAGGGTGACTTCTGCAACTGGGTTGTCATGTTTCTAACTATCTTGCGCCATGAGTGATTATGAATAGCTTCTGATCTTCTAACTGTGCAGCTAATGTTGAAATTTCACAAGGCTCTGTTCTCTCACCCACTCTCCTCCGTCTATACATCATCAACGACCTACTCCAGTTGACCGCCAATCCAATACACAGTTTCGCTGATGACAGTACACTATGCTCCTCTAACTTGGCAAACCTTACAACACAAATCACTACAGCCTGCAGTGCATCATTTGAATAATTTGTCAATTTCGACGCCAGTGGAACACAGTTTATCTTTACTATAATAAAAATAAAAATTTGGCAATATCCAAATCTGTAGACAAGATGAGATTTCTTAATCTAACATCAAGCCTTTCTTGGTACAAACACATTACGACTCGTCATCCCAAAATTAAGGTTTCCGTTCAAGATTATTTTACCATTTTGAACGGTTGTCATTCCTACACAGATGCCAAATCTCAACAGTCATTGCATACTGCTCCCACATTTCAGATGGTGCGCCTGAGAGCTCCCTAAAATACCTCGGTGCAGAAGAGAACAATTGTTGACTCGCCTCTTACCAGTTCAGTTTCTACTGCACTCAACTATAAATATTTTTATATGGGGTAACTGTACATATCAACTAGCATCATTAATTCCATCACTCGCTCCTAAATTCATTGAGGTGTAGTACAACAGCCACCCAATACTTCCTTCATACAACTCTACACTCACAGAACAAATTTCTCTTCCTGTTCTTTTATTTCTTCTGCTGTCCTCTGGAATAGCCCACTCTCTCCTCTTATGTTTTGCCCAATATGAACAGCATTTACATCATTGTGCTAGTATTCAGAAAATATTGCATAAAATTTCATATAAATCAAAACTTTTATTCGAATCCTCGTAATCCAAATAATATTTGAATAATGAGATAAGACGGCCCTTTTGTGAGACTTCTGTAGCCCTGTAGAAGTAACGTTTGCATCCATAGCGCTAGGCTGCTTGAAAAGAGTTGTTCTCAATTTGAATCTAGTTGCATACTAGAGGAACTATTTCTAACCATTTCTTCGACCGGTTCATGAGTTAGTCGATTTCGGGCATGAATTAGCAGGCTTTTTTATTCCTAAGGTTTTTTTTTCATCCTGTAAACTCGAGAAAATTCGACCGTAGAATACACGCTATTTCAGACAAATAATACACTGTTAGGGACTACTAGATGGCGACACTTGTCTCCTTATCTTTTCCAGATATCCTTTATAATTAGTGATGGTGATGGGCCAGCTATCTGATTGGCTAAGCAGAGACCAAGCTCTCCCCCTCAGTCTCCAAAAGTTAGATAGGGCTAAAACGACCTGGCCTACTTCCTATAGGGAATAAAAGGCGTAGCAGATTTACTTATTTGTAGGCAGTTCAGTCCTCTGGAAATGGCGTTTGCATCCATAGCGCTAAGTCATCCAATGAAAGAATAAGTTCAATTCTAGCTGGTAACCAGAGAAACTTTCTTAGCCTTTTTTCGACCTGTTCCAGAGTTAGTCGATCATGCACGCAATGCCATGAGCAAATAGGTTTTTTCCCTCCTGAAAAATTGGGTTTTTAGTTGTATACCTGAAGATCATCAACTGCAGAACTCTCACTGCTTCCTACTCTTTCAAACTGATATACAATATAGCGTTAAAGATTACAAGATGGCAGTAGTTGTTTGCCATACTCTCCTCCCTGGATAATTGTTAAAATCATTGATGGTCTTGGGCCAGCTCTCAGTGATCGGCTGCTTACTAGTATCAAAAGTTTTTGGTTAGGGATAAACGGCCTTTCCTGCTTCATGTGGGAAATGAAAGACGTTAGCAAATTAGTGGATAGAGTGAGTAGTGGAATACCCTTTTTTTTTATTTCAAGTTTCTTATCACAAACCATCCATAAGCTGAGTTCTGCATGTTCAGGTTCCACATGAATATTACTCTTTCATATTCCATAACAAAAGGGGAAACGCTGTATCATCACACAGAATTTATTTATTTGTGAGATATTAAATCACTCGTTATTTGCTGTATTCATTAGACAATGTGTTCTGTTCCATAGGAAGCTGATGTTTGCCTTCTGGTCAACAGTTTTAAATTATGGATAGCAAAAATTTTAAGATTGGAATATAGGTATTTATGAGGAGGAAAAAGTTCAATCGTTGGCCTGAGGTCTCCCAGAGGCCTACATGCTAGTAACATTTAATGTTTACAAGACAGTTTTTCCCTAAAAATAATGATGAGTTCCGTCAAAATGGGAAAAAATAAAGTTTTCTGAAGCTTTTTTTTTTATTCCCAAAGAGGAGGGAACAGAAATCTTTTAGCCCGAACAAACTTTTCGAAAATCGATAGGTAGTCATCTTCGCCATTACTCATTGAATTAACTCATCATTCATCATTGAAGGATGAGTTAATGGGTAATGAGGATTTTTAAAAGTTCAGAGAGAGAGAGAGAGAGAGAGAGCGAAACAAACAGACAGACGATTCTTACCATATCATGATCCTAAACTGTACTGATATTATTGTTTGATATTTACAGTTTTTTTTTCTCAGTTGTGGGGTTAATATTTCGAATGTCTGGGAGGAAATAACTCTACTTGCCTGCGTCCAGGATCAACAGACTTTGTATCTGGCTGGAAACGTTCCTCGTCTGCGTAGAATTGAACCCGAAACGGTCTTTATTCTGGAAATGCAGATTCCGTGTTCCTTCTCCTGTCACGCCTAACAGTGGATGCATGTAGTCTGTCTCATCTGGCAATCCAATGATTACTATATGCGTTATATAATTTATTACTATTATGCTATTACTGTATGCTATATTATATATCCAATGATTAAATAGTACTTCTTACTATTCCTCTCCCTCCACTTCCCCATTCCCATCACTAGTTGAGTGTTATCAATGAAATCTTTCTAAAATTGTGGCATATTACAATTTTTTGTCATTTTGTATGGGCTTATGGAGGCTATATTTAAAATGTCGACTGCAAAAGGATTTATTTGATTTGATTGAAATTACTGCCGAATTACAACTTAAGCTATCAGGCCAATGCCTATCATAATAATGCTTTTTGACTACTTCTGTTCTGCGGGCGAGAAACTTTACCTCCACTATATGAGCTGTGTTAACTCGCATTCAATTAAGACCTTATACCTCAATAATGAATGAGATTACTATATTTAGTTAGGTTAGTATATTTGACTTACTTAAAGGTGTAAAATTTGGAAAGGAGGACGAGACTTACCTCCTTCGACTGCTATTACTGTTTCCCATTGTAAATATGGGCAAAAAAGTTATCATTTTATCGAAAATTATATATAAAAACTTATCTACCACGTCAGCTCACAACATCAACTTATGATAAATGACAACGTTCAATTGGATTGGTTGACACAATTGGTTGAACGCACACCTGGGCTATTAAAGCGAATGTGATGCAATGTTTACACGTCGAAAAGTGTCCTCTTCGTGAAGTCTTAGTATATTGTGTTTACTTTTAGGAATCAGGAAGTCTGGAAACAATTAGGGAAGTCTTTAACGGGAATAAATGCAAAAATATAATATCGGTGATATTGCTATTCGGTGGATGAGCACCTCACACTTGGAATATTCGCCCCTGATACTGTTATCATTTTAACTGGTTTCGTACCAGACACTCTTGCGATTACTTTTTTAAATTTGTAAAATGGAAGGAGGTCTTGCAAATGTTTAGTACTCCATAAATTCCATTTATGTGCGTAAACTGGTTGTCACTTCCTGACTATTCGGTTTTTCTAATAACGCGAATCTCTTAAATGCCAGTTCGATCCGGTGGCTAATAAAATCGAAAGGAAATATGTCATATTAAATAACAATTTCTGCCCTTCCTTTTCACTTTTTCTCTCTAGGCAATTTCAATTGCTCATTTTTGCTACTTCATCGATCGTATTCACAAATCATTATCTTGTGATGCATCACATTGTCAGACATGCTGTGTCAGTCACCTCTGTTGTGTAGGATAGTACCGTACTATTATTACTAACGGAGTAGGCTGCCATCTGTTTTCCATTCAGGTGAATAAGCTTTAGCATGCCACTTATCATTGAAACTTTGATCGTCATTGATGTGTCAGTTCTCTTTCCCGCCTCGTTAATACAGGTTTCCATTATATCTATAATAAGTGAGTCTAATATACTTGTTGCGAAACAAAGTTTAAAAAATGCTTTTTTTTTAAGCAAGTCATGCATAGTATCTACATATGATACAAGATCTACAGACAAAAAATACTGTCGGGAGTGATAGGCGATAGATGGCGTTGATGATTGTAGTGTTGTTGTATAGTTGGAGAATTGAGCATTATAATAGCGGAGTAGAGTGCCCTCCTGCGATGAGTTCTTAGAGGTGTCACATAATAATGATTATTTAAAACGACTTCTACCAGCTTGTAATTCTCGTGGGCTACGTTTATTTTTTAAAAAATGTTTAACTTCAATGAAAGATTTCTCTTTCATTGAAGAGCGTGGAAGATGATCAACGTGTAGGGACGCGTCTCACAACAAGAACGAACAACAACGAGCGAATTCCGAAGTTCAAAGGAAGACATTAAGTCTAGATTCATTTTATGAATCTAGATTTAGATTCATATGAATTAGAACTATATGAATCTAGATTCATATGGTTCCAAAAAAAAAAATCTGGGTGATAATCAAAAAGATCGCCCTAGCAATATTTCCGCGGAAATGCTAGACGATTTCAAATTGGAACCAAAATTTTCAGATGGTGTTACTGGAGAACGAGAGTTTTTTTTTTTTTTAGTACGATCCCGGAACGAGACGCCAAAGTTCGGAGTGGCACACGAAAAATTCTCCAAGACAGAAGAATGCGCGCTTGAGCTAGTCCAAAACAATATCCATGCTTGTCATCTTTTTCGATAGCCACAACGTGGTCCACCTAGAATTTGTACCTTCTGAAGCGACTGTCAATCAACTTTACTACAAAGAAATCGTCGAACGGTTGCGAAAGCGCGTCTTACGGGTGCGTCTAGAGATTGCGAATGATCGCATCTTTCATTATGACAATGTGCATTTTCATTCTGCGCTCTCAATTAGCGAGTATTTAGCCAAAGAATGCATTCTTTGGCTAAATACTCTTAAGCTATCAGGCCAATGCCATATTAGGCATTGGCCTGATAGCTTAAGTTGTAATTCGGCAGTAATTTCAATCAAATCAAATCCTTTTGCATCAAATCCTAAAAATTAAAGGATCATTTCAGTCGACATTTTAAATATAGCCTCCATAAGCCCATACAAAATGACAAAAAATTGTAATATGCCACAATTACAGTCACCGTTCTCACCCGACTTGTCTCCGTGTGACTCTTTTTCAATTTCAAGAAGAAGATGAAAGGTACCCATTTTTGAGACTGTAGAAAACATCCAAAGATCTGTGACAAGGACGATAAACTAGCTAACAGAAGAGGAGTTCCAGTCTTGTTATACTGTATGTAAGAAACGTTGGAATCTGTGTGTTGCTTGAATGAAAGAGAGGGGGAGGGTTACTTTGAAGGTGGCCACGGTGTATCAGACGATTAATTGAATACATGATTTTTATAAGAATTCTGTCTCATTACTTTTCTGCTAGACCTCGTAATGTAGAAGACAACGAACCAATAAATGTATATATGAATATAAAATACCAGGAGTAAAACAAAAATAAGCCAGGCAATGAATTTGAAAAAGGATAAGAACTAAAAAAACTTGTAATTTGTATGAGGGCATGCGGGGCCCTCCCTTATTGTTCGGACCCTTAAATTCGCCCTAATTTTTCAGGACCCCAGCTAGAGCTCGTGTGCCTGTGCATAAGTACGACCCTGAATATATGTAACAAATCAGCAGTGCTGTAGTGTTTTGATCTTTTGAAATGTTCAGACAACATTACTTTCGTTTTTAAAAGTTAGTTATGATATCATATTACATGAGATAAATCATTAAATGTATCTTGTTTTTGTATTCAGCAGTTTTCCAAACAACATAAGGATTCAGACTACATCTTCATTTCTTAATATTTTAACACCGTCTTAAGAGTTTAAAAACATCATCATAGTTCAAAGAATTTGAAATATCGTGTCTTGTTTTAATTTAAAATTAAATTATTTTGACTTATTTAGATTTCTTCACATATCTCCCTCCCCTCCAAGAGCATGCTAGTTAAAACTGCTACATCAGTTGTTCCACTCTTTTCTGGCACTTTATAATACAACAATAAACTAATAAAATACAGTGCCATACTTAGGAATCTTCTGATCCACTCACTTTTGAACACGGACTGGTGTCTACATACCAGAAAGTATGCTCTCTAATCCTGATTAGAATTTTTGCAGCGGTAACTGCAATAATTCCACATGCCTTCCCCCCCAAATCCTGTTGACGCCCGATCTTAGTAGGCCTAGTAAAAGCACCCAAATTTCTGTTTTTATGTTTTAATAAGGAAATAACGCGAGCAGACATGAATTCAAAATCATAATAACGGAGTAACTCACGTAAAATATTTATTAGTGAAATTTTCGTCTGTGTATCGCAGGCATCTTCAGTACATTTATAAAGCTAATTAAACAATAACTGACAAATCCAAAAGGCGCCACCTAAGTAGCTAATGTAAGATAATGCCATACATACATGGAAGCTGGACAAGAGTGTGGTCAGCAAGGGTGTTAGAGGTAGGTTTTTTACTTGGAGAGTGGTGAACGAGTGGAATAAGCTGCCAGCGTCTGTTGTGGGCGCCATGACTGTGAATGAATGAGTTCAAGGCGAGGTATGATAGATACCGTGTCAATGTCGAATAGTTGTTCTTGACATGATGATAGGGCCTCCCTCGATGAGTCTGTCGACTCCTTGGAGTTGTCCGTAATAATAATAACTAAAAAGGTCAATAAATTTCCTAACTAATATATATACAATAAAAAATAGGAACGATTAGCTGATTTATAAAGTACTATCTCCCATAAACGGGATAGACGTAAATCATCGGATCTGTTTAAGTTAGGAGAGTGAAGTTTCACATGTTTCTTCATAAAGCCATTCCATGAGGTACCGACTTTTGTGAAGGACTGTTGTCTTGTTCCAATGAACTCTGTCTAGTGATGATGGCATGTTCTGCAAGTCCAGACTGTTCAGGTTCAAGGTATTGAATATAAGACTGGTGTTCTTCTAGCCGAATAAAAACAGATCTTTCTGTTTGTCCGAAATAAGATAACCCACAAGAGCAAGGAATCTGGTAAACACCCGGATAACTGAGATGTGGAAGCTTGTCCTTTGGAGAAGTGAGAAAGGTGGAGATTTTTCTGAAAGGTCGAAAGGCAACAAAAATATTCAGTTGTTTTAAAACGTTTGCTATACGTTCACTAATGCGTTGCACATAAGGGATAGGCATGTGCGATATTTCTTTTATATTTGAAGAGGAAGACATTAAAACTACTCAAAGCTCTTTTGATGAAGGAATTCTTATATCCATTAGATAAAAAGGAGGAAATTATATATTTCAGTTCTTTTTGTAACAGATCGTCTGAAGAATAAAAGGAGTGAGCCCGATGAAACCAGTGTTTTAATAGTTCCTGTCTTTTGACTGGGATAGTGATGAGATTCAGCATGGATATAATGGCCTGTATGAGTCTTCTTTCTATAGACTGAGAAATGTAGGTTACCATCTGGTTGGCGAAGAATTAAAAGATATGAAAAGGCTAACTGCTTATTTGATTCTACTTCTACGCTGAACTGGATACTTGGACGAAGTGCATTTAACTTAGAGAGAAACTGTTGAAGTTCATCAGAAGAGCCATTCCAGATAGCAAAAATGTCATCGACATATCTGAACCAATGAGTAGGTCTGAGAGAAATGTTGTCAAAAATACGTTGTTCAAAGTGTTACATAAAGAAGTTGGCGATAGCAGGAGAAAGAGGATTACTCATTTCTGTTCCTTCAATTTGTTGATACAACTTGTTTTTAAAGGAATATTTTTTACAATGTCTGAAGTTTTATTTTTGAAATCCAAAGTATTTTTTTTTTTATAATATCAGTTCTTCTAATTGAAGAAGTGAGTAAATTTGATAAAAATTTAGAAATTTTATAAGTGGGGGCAACCTATACAATCTACAACTGGCCTCAACGGAATACCTGGTTTATGAACTTTCGGAAGACCATACAATCTAGGTGGACGACCGAAGAAGGTTTTAAGTTTTTTCTTTTGATCTTCATCCCATGTAGATACATTATCTATAAGAGAATTAAGTCTTCAATTGACTCCCGGTAGGATCCGATGTAAGGGGCCTATAAGTTGAATAGTCGCGGAGTAATAGAGACATTTTTCTCTCATATTCCTTCCTATCTTGAATAACTACAGCTTTCCCTTTGTCTGCTTTCGTAATAATTAAATTATTATTATTCTTCAGTGCTATAAATTCAGAGTAAGATAGATTAGGACGAGGAGGCTTGGCATTAAAAAGAATTTTCGCACATTCAAAACGTAACCTGTTGGCTGTTTTTTGGAGATGAGGATCGAATACCTATGTTATGAAAAAAATCTACTAGGAATACCTTATTTGGCGCAACGGCGAAATCATATCCTTTTGATAAAAATAAAATTTCAGATCTTCATTTGGACGTTTTGGATATTATGATCGGTTTAGATTTTGTTCCATTATTTAGCAATGTTCCTTTATCTGATAGCATTGAATTACTGCAACAAGAATTTCCTTCAGACGTAAAAATATTTGATTTTGTAATACATTCTGGTTTATTTTTTCTTTAAAATCAAGTTGTATCAACAAATTGAAGGAACAGCAATGGGCAATCCTTTTTTCTCCTGCTATCGCCAACTTCCTAATGGAACACTTTGAACAACGTATTTTTGACAACATTTCTCTCAGACCTACTCATTGGTTCAGATATGTCGATGACATTTTTGCTATCTGGAATGGCTCTTCTGATGAACTTCAACAGTTTCTCTCTAAGTTAAATGCACTTCGTCCAAGGATCCAGTTCAGCGTAGAAGTAGAATCATATAAGCAGTTAGCCTTTTCAGATCTTTTAATTCTTCGCCAACCAGATGGTAACCTACATTTCTCAGTCTATAGAAAGAAGACTCATACAGGCCATTATATCCATGCTGAATCTCATCACCATCCCAGTCAAAAGACAGGAACTATTAAAACACTGGTTTCATCGGGCTCACTCCTTTTATTCTTCAGACGATCTGTTACAAAAAGAACTGAAATATATTATTTCTTCCTTTTTATCTAATGGATATAAGAATTCCTTCATCAAAGGAGCTTTGAGTAGTTTTAATGCCTTCCTCTTCAAATATAAAAGAAATACCGCACATGCCTATCCCTTATGTGCAACGCATTAGTGAACGTATAGCAAACGTTTTAAAACAACTGAATATTTTTGTTGCCTTTCGACCTTTCAGAAAAATCTCCACCTTTCTCACTTCTCCAAAGGACAAGCTTCCACATCTCAGTTATCCGGGTGTTTACCAGATTCCTTGCTCTTGTGGGTTATCTTATTTCGGACAAACAGAAAGATCTGTTTTTATTCGGCTAGAAGAACACCAGTCTTATATTCAATACCTTGAACCTGAACAGTCTGGACTTGCAGAACATGCCATCATCACTAGACAGAGTTCATTGGAACAAGACAACAGTCCTTCACAAAAGTCGGTACCTCATGGAATGGCTTTATGAAGAAACATGTGAAACTTTACTTCACTCTCCTAACTTAAATAGATCCGATGGTTTACGTCTATCCCCTTTAAGGGAGATAGACGTAAATATTTATATATCAGCTAATATTTCCTAACTTTTTATCGTGTGTGTGTGTATGTATGTATGTATGTGTGTGTATATATATATATATATATATATATATATATATATATATATATATATATATATATATATATATATATTTTTTAGTTAGGAAATTTATTGACCTTTTTAGTTATCTTGCATTGGCTACTTAAGTGGTGCTTTTTTGGAATTGTCAGTTATTGTTTAATTAGCTTTATAAATGTACTGAAGATGCATGCAATACACAGGCGAAAATTATAGAAATAAGTAATATTTTACGTGTGTTATTCCGTTATTCTTCTCCTGCTGTAGCTTGTCTCACTTAAGTGGGGTCACTGTTAATGATGCGTCTCCTCCACATCCTCCAGTCTTGGGCTGTCACCACATCCAAGTTCTTTATCCTCAAGTCCTCTTCTACCAGCTCCCTCCATCTCTTCTTTGGCTGCCCACGCTTCTTCCTTCCTTGTACCTCCAACTGCATGATTTTTCTTCCCACATATTCGTCCTCTTTCCTCATCACATGACCAAACCATCTCAACCTTGCCTCCTGTATCTTCGCTCCTAAGTTCGTAACTTTCACTGTTCCCCTCACATAGTCATTTCTAAGACGATCCTTTCTGGTCACACCGCACATCCACCTAAGCATTCTCATCTCTACTACCTCCATCCCGCTGATGTTATTTTTCCTCAGGGCCACAGTTTCCATAGCATGCATCATACCTGGCCTCACTCCTGTCCTATAGATTTTGCCTTTCAGATTGTTCGGCGCCCTCTTATCGCATAACTCTGGCCATCTCTCTCTGGTTCCTCCAACCCGCTTGTATCCCGTCTCCCACTTTCTTCTCGGCCTCTCCATCTTCTTCCACTGTTGAACCTAAGTATCTAAAGTCCCTCACCTTCCTGATGACATTTCTTTTCAGCTCCAGATCTGTCTCCTGGCCGCCGCCCACTTTGCAACACATACTCTGTCTTACTTCTGCCCAGTCTCATACCTCTCTCTTCCAGTACTTTCCTCCTTTCCAGTTTTGCTGCCACTTCTCTTGAATCTGCACACAGAAAGATGTCATCTGCATACAACATTGTCCAAGGCGCATCTTCTCTCAGCTCCATCACAATATTAAACAGAAACGGACTTAATGCTGACCCTTGATGCAAGTCAACTGTTACTTGAAAACTTTGTCTCTCCTAGACAGGTCCGAACTCTTGTCTTCACATTTCTACACATCTGCACCAACCAGGCATGTTTCTTCGGTACCTTCTTTTCCCTCAGACACCACCAGACTTCTTGCCTTGGCACCCTATCGTATGCTTTCTCCAGATCAATAAACACCAGATGTAGCTCCCATTGTTTCTCTCAAAACTTTTCCATCATCTGCCGTAACCAAAAGATAGCATCTGCCGTTGATCTACCAGGCATGAAGCCAAATTGTTCCTTTGCAATTTCCACCTCCTTCCTCAATCTTCCATCATGAAACCTTTCTAGGATTTTCATTGTGTGGGACGTCAATTTTATTCCTCTGTAATTCTTAGTCTTGTGCATCCCCTTTACCCTTGTAGATGGGGACAAGAGTGCTTTCCCTCCATTTCTTGGGTATATTTTCTTGTTGGCAAACTTTCATGAACAGGTCTCACAGCAGGTCAATTCCCTCTTCCCCCCAGTGCCTTCCATGCTTCCACTGGAATCCTGTCTGGGCCCACTGATTTTCTATTCTTCATCCTCTTCAAGGCCTCCTTCACTTCCACTCTACTGATGTTATGCACCATCTCCTCAGAAAGCTGCCCATCTTCTCTGAGAGTCCTCCAATTTTCCTCATTCGAAAGTCCCTCAGAGTATATTCTCCATCTGTTTCTTATGTCCACATCCCTTCATAATTCTCTTCCTTCAGCGTCTTTGATCTGCCTCACATGTAAGATGTCCTTTGCTGCTTTATTTCTACATTTTGCTAGTTGGTAAAATTTTCTCTGTCCTTCCTTCCTTTTTGTTTCTAATTGATCATACAGATCCTGATATGCCACGGCCTTCGCCTACGCCACAACTCTCTTGGCTTCTTGCTTTCTCTCTCTCTGCACACCTCTCTGTCCTCTTCCACTCTTGACTCATCCCACTTCTGCTTTGCATTCCTCTTAGCTATTACTGCTTCTTGAACATTATTATTCCATCACCAACCCTCCTTCTGCTCTCTAATCGTTCCAGATGTCTCACCAAGAACCTCGATTGCACAGCTCAGATTACTTTTGAATTATGTTTCCTCCAATCTTGTACACTTTTATGTCTCACCAAGCACCTCGATTGTACAGCTCAGGATTACTTTTGAATTATGTTTCCACCAATCTTGTACACTTTTCAGTCCATCCGAAATCCTCTCTAACACCCTCTCCCTAAAACGATTCCTCACACTCTCTTCTTTTAAGCAAAACCACTTAATTGTCTTCATCCCATGACTTCCAGAGGTTCTTATCATCGATCTTATTTTAAAGTCTGCGCACAGCAGTCGGTGTTGCTGTGCCACTTAATCTGTTGGAATTACCTTACAATTTGTCACAACCTTAAGGTGCTTTCTTCTAGTCAAAATGTAGTCAATTTGTGAACTGTTGTTACCACTTCTGAATGTTATCAAATGTTCTTCCCTCTTGTAGAAAAACGAGTTCACAGTTGCCAGATCAAACGCTACTAAATGTACAAAGTCCACAATCCTTTATCCTTCCTAGTTCATTAATCCCACTCCATGGTCACCATGCACCCTTTCACAGTCTCTATTCTGTCTCCCTATGTGTCCGTTCAAGTCTCCTCCGACAATCATCTCGTTTTTTTTCCAGTTCCCTCATTTCTCCATCTAACACGTTCCAGAACTCATATTTCTCCTCTGCTATACAGCCAACTTGCAGGGCATATACACATAAGACGACGCTTGCTCATCTCCAAGACCCAATTTCATTCGCATGATCCTGTCGTTCCTTCTACCCACTTCCAGTACTTCGCCCTTCATTTGCCACACACGACAATTCCGACACCATTTCTTCCCTCTTTATTCACTGCAGAATAGAACAATTTATACCCGTCTCCTAGTTCCTTCGCCTTTTCCCCTTTCCACCTTGTCTCCTGCACACATAAAATGTCCAACTTCCTCATCATGTCTGCCACCTCTCTTCCCCTTCCAGTCATGCTTCCAACATTCTGTTTTCTCACTCGCAACATCCTCTCCACCTGTTGGGCTTGCTTCTTTAACCGCACCCGGCCTTGATGCGGTAGCCCTTGTCCACTTCTCGCAGCTGTGGGGCGATGTGGCTGCGCGTCACTTAAGGGGTACGCGCCCTAGCCATTATATCACTTTCTCTTTGACTCGTTAGATCTTAGCTAGAGCTGGCAGTGAAGTTTTACGACTGGATGCCCTTCCTGACGTCAAAATTCGCCATTTATCCGGACTTGGGACAGGCACCTATTGAAGTTAGCTTGCCTCCTTCGATGGCTGCATAAGACGAAGTGACTTAGCAATATAGGAAAGATTCATCCCCTAGTCCTCGTATATTCTAATAGAATTGGGGAGAAGGAGAAAGAAGGAGAGGGACCAGTCTACAGATAATATAACATGTATATTACATTAAGTAAGGCATGGTCCAGCATCAGGTACCTCGGGTTTGCCATGCCTGTACTCACTAAGGTGAGCCCTTGAGCCATGAGTTATTCCGTTATTATAATTTTGAATTCACTCAAATTTCCTTCCAAAGTACTAATCAAGCTCTGGTCAAAGAAGTGACGTTATTATGTTGAAATCACTTTTCTTGCTCACGACATTTCTATTCAAATGTCATTGCGAATTTCATAAGGGTCCAGAAAGACCAATTTGGAATAAATGCCTAAAACATCGTTTATTTAATGACATCCTGGATTTTTTTTTTTAATGGGTGAAGTAAAGCGTGTGTGGATTTACCAACTTGCGAAATTTTCTATAGATGTGGATACTAAAATTCGGAATAAAAAATTTCCTCTTCTAAATCACGTGCATTTTGAACGATACTGACGAGAGACAGGGAACTAGTAGTAGAAAAGTATCATCTTCTTATCGGCGAACGCTTCAGCCTGCATTTAAAGTATTTGTAAGCTGAGTGCCGCATAACCCAGCGAGTACCACACATCATCCTGTTTATATGAAAGAAGATGAGAGGAGAAACTATCAATCAACTGAAATTGCTGTAAGTAAGTGATACATTTTAGAATACATCATGCTCAGTCATCATTTTAAGGGGCGGTGTTTGTTGCTATAGTAATCTTTTTTTTTTTTTTTTCCCCCAAGTTTCTCTTTCCTCACTTTTTCTCCTCATTTTCTTAACTTATTACTATTATTACGGGCAACTCCAGGGAGTCATTAGACTCATCGAGAGAGGCCCCAAATCATATTCATCACAACTATTCGACATTCATACAGTATCTATCATACCTCGCCTTAAACTCATTCACTGTCACAGCATCCACCACAGACTCAGGGAGCGCATTCCACTCATTCACTACTCTAAAAGTAAAGAACCCAGCTCTAACACCTTTACTAACCACACTTTTGCCCAGTTTCCATGGATATCCCCTAGTCCTCCCACAACCAGCCCTGTTCTCAAAAATATCTTCTGAATTAATTTTATAGAAACCCTTCAGTAATTTGAATGTCTCAATCATATCTCCCCTTCTCCGCCTATCAACCAATTTTTGCAACCCACAAATCCTCAACCTGTTCTCATAAGGTTCATTCCACAGACCTGCTATCATCTTGGTCACTTGCCTCTGGATCCTCTCCACCAAGAAGAAACCTAGGTGACCAAATCTGGGCACAGTAGTCGAGATGGGGTCTTATCAAGGCTCGATACAGAGGAACAAATAACCTGCTTGTCTCTGCTTGTCAACGTATTCTTCAGCAACCAACTGATTTGATGAGCTGATTTGGCCACTTTTGCAATGTGTCCCCTAAATTTCAATTCCTTATCCACCAACACTCCTAAATCTCGTGCCTCATCAATTGCCTGGAGCACAGTTCCACCAATGCAGTAAATTGCCGCCAATCTTTTCACCCCAAAATGCATAACCTTACATATTGCCACATTAAATTGACATCCATTCTCCTTAGCCCAGACCTCCAATCTATCCAAATCATCCTGCAAAATTTTGACGTAATCTGCATTCACTATTTCCCTACCCAACTTCACATCATCCGCAAACAAATCAACTGTTCCTCTCAGATCATTTCCTATATCATTAATGAACAAATTAAACAGCAGTGGTTTAAGAACAGATCCTTGTGGCACACCACTAGTCACAGGTCGGCTTGTGGACTCTACTCCTGAGTAAACCACTCTCTGATATCTCTCCGTCAACCACCCTCCTATCCATCTCACCAACCCTATGTCCATCCCCATATGCTGCAATTTACTGATTAGAATTCCATGTGGTATCCTGTCAAAGGCCTTAGCAAGGTCCAGTAGAATCACTGTAAACCCATTACCCTTATCCAGTTCAGCCGTCACTGTGTTATAATACGTGAGCAAGTTACTGAGGCATGACCTACCCTTCACAAAACCATGCTGTCCCCGATGCAGTATCCCATTTTCTTCTATCCAATCTTGTATTTTCCTCTTGACTATTTTCTCTAAGACCTTGATAATGATTCCTGTTATGCTGATTGGCCGGTAATTTTCAACAGCAGCCTTGGAACCACCTTTTGTGCAGCAGAACTATTTTCCCCTCTTTCCAGAGCAGAGGCTCAAATTAAACAAAATGGTCAAGGGCACTGACAATTCTTTAGTCGCTTCACGTACGACACGAGCTGGTATACCATCCAATCCTACAGATGTATTGACATTGAGGTTCTGTAATAGACTAGTTACCTCTACTTCATTCATCATAATTCCAGTATAAGCTGTTGGTTCTTCCATTCCTGCAAAGTCACCACCTGGATGATATACTCTTGCAAAGTGCTCGCTCCGTAATTCCACAATATCGACTGATTCGGTTACCTCCCTACCCTCAGCATTTTTTAAGATCATTCTGCCATGAGCATTTTTCCTTTTATTTGCAACATATTGAAAAAACTGTTTGGTATTCTCTTTAGCCTGCATGGCCAATTTTCTTTCGTAATCCGCTTTTGCTTTTCTTACCACCCTTGTTACCATCCTGGCCTGAGCTTTATACTGTTCCTGCACCTGATGGTCACCTTTCTCCTTAAATTCCCTCCACAATTGTTTCTTTTTTTGCAGCTCAAGCTTCAACTAACTTCTTCCAGTTAGTTGAAGTATATCCTTTGAGTCTTCTTTTCTCCACTCTTTTCGCGTTTGTATGCTTACAATCCGTTTGTTGTCTTCATCCTGTCCCAGCACTGTCATCTTCTTTCAATATAGCTGTTTCCTCGAACATTCCGCTTTTTTATTTATGAACGATTTCTTTACTGTTTTTATTCCCGCCCCCGGTGTGTTCCTAATAATGATCTGCAGCAGTACATGTGAAAAGCTTCATCCCCTTCCCCAAATTTTTGCTGTAATAATCCGTCTCACAAACATGTGAATAAATTTCACATATTTTCAAATAATAATAATAAAAAATCCTTTAACTACTTTTATTTCCAAAGGGTGCAGATCGAACTCTTTTTTTTTTGTGACTACCACCCACAGAAAATTTTCTGCGAACTTTTTTGCGTACTCGATAATGTACTCGTAGTATACTAGTACCGTTGGTGAACTAAGGATTTCATTTTTATTAATTTTATATTTTTGTTTTGTTTGGACAAAGTTCGGAAACCCTGTTCTAGAGACCAAATGTGAAACTTTGTCAAGCTACTTCAAGCCTCCAATGAGTGAAGTGATGGTCTCGCACCAGACAATTAAATTCATCCCCCCACCTAAAGGTAATCGTAAACATTCATGTCCTCGGTAGAGATTCGAACCAGCAGCATGTTGTTGGAGACCGGATACGCTAGCCACGCAACCAAAAGATCGGCAGATAGTGGCCGACCAAAAGATCTTCTTATAAAGGCTTTTCAAGTGAAAGTTATAACTTCAGCCATAATTCCAAACATGTTTTTGAAATTGGTAAGCATTCACCTTTTTTTTTTATATCCTCATCAGTAATTGAGCTCACTGCTACAGCTGATAATTTCTAGACTTACCAATGCATTTAGTTCTAATTTCTGTTTTATTCTGCCATCATTATTTTTATTTTGGCTGCATTTCTATTGAATCCAAATTCAAGTAATACCTCTTTCATCCTATATATTATTATTATTTTTTTAAATTCTGTCATTTGGTATAACTGTCTCATCAGCAAAACGCATTTTCATGTCACTTTTTGCTATATTTGCTCCCTTCATTCCTCTTATTGGGTTCTCTATATATCGATGGTAAGAAGTAATATTAAAACAGATATTGATAATGGTGATAGTGCACACCTGTCCTTACTTTTCCTATAATTCTTTATTTTCTTGTATTCTTATTTGTTTTGTGGTTCGTTGGAACACAATTTCTTCATTTATTTCTTAAGTCAGTTCTAAATTTTTCTTTATTTTTCAAAACTGATATTGATAAAACGATAATAGCCTTGGGCCAGCTATCTCTGATTGGCTACCAGTGGAGATTGAACTGTCCACTCGGTCTCCAAATGTTAGATAGGGGCTTAAAAACGGCCTCGTCTACTCTATACGGGAACAAAAAGGCGTTAGCTGATTTTTTGATTTTTTTCAAAACACTTGTGTCATTGTACATTAACTAATCTTTTTCCAGTTGTTAAGCTGTCTCTCCACTGTGGGCTGCTTAAATTAGTGATAGCCTTGCGCCAGTTATCGCTGATTGCCTACTCCCTATACGGGAATAAAAGGCGTTAGCTAATTTTTATTTTTATTTTTTTGAAAAGTTTTGAAATATGAAATGTGACAGTAATGTGTTTCTTAGATTAAGTTGTCGAAAAGCTATCAAGGATGGAACGACATTCCATAAACTGGAACTCCTTATCTGCATGCTCCGTCTGTATGGCAGAGAGGAAGTAACAGTTATGGACCACTTTGCATTTCTGTCTGAGTGACGTTAAGATTTTTGGGGAAAAAATAAACTGTTATAAGACCAGATAAATTAATAAGAATATACATTATCTGCCAATAATTGTCCGGACACCCTGTTATTTGAAGTTGTGGAACATTCCAAGTTTGTTAATAACATGAAAACCGGTGTAGATAATAAGCATTATTTCATCGTAGCAGTTGAATACAGGTGTATGGCAACACGACATGAACTCAGTGATTCCGAGAGAGGTGTCGTCGTGGGCTGTCACGTTGGTGGAATGTCCATACGTGCTATTGCCACTCAACTGGATCATCGAAAATCAACGGTTGGCGATGTGATCAACAAATGGCGACGTTCTGGCATTACTAGTGCAGGAAAACACCCAGAGCGACCGCCGAGAATGATTGACAGGGACAGGAGGGTGTTAAAACGGGTGGCACGCAAAAACCAGCTACAATCGACACAGACCGCCCATGATGAGTTCCAGAGCGCCAGTAACCATGGTAAGCACCTAGTACTATACGAAAAGAACTCAGTTTACTGGGTTTTCACGGAAGAGCAGCGGCACACAAGCCAACCATCACAACAACGAACAAGGTGACTCGGCTAGCCTGGTACAAAGAGCGTGTGAACTGGACAATTTACCAGTGGAAAACGGTAGTCTGAAGTGATGAATCAAGGCTCACCTGTTTCCGGTTTGATGGCAGGGTGGAGGCAGCCTGGTGAATGCTTGTTACCACAGTGTGTTACATGGTAACACCTTGGTATGTACCTTGCAAATATCTTTACATGTACTCATGTAAAGTTTTGGTGGTGGTGGTGGAGGAGTAAAACTCCTCCACCACTGATATCAATTGTGGGGTGCATTCAGCTGGTTTGGAGTGGGACCACTGGTCATTGTCCATGGTTTCATGAAGGCAGCTCAGTACATTGATATAGATTATCTGGTTTTGGTGCTCAAGATATCAAACAAAGTATGTTTTCAAACCACTCCAAGCCTTCAAACAAGTACGATGGTTGTACACAGGGAGACGAAAATTGTCTCTTACCTAAGGATTTTCACAATCATGGCTAGAGCGTATTCAAACATACAGTCTGTTGGCTGGGATATCGATATTTATTCGGGTAATCAGGTGCTGCTTACACTATGGTATTTTTATGTAACAGACCCGTCTTACTCTCAAGACGACAATGCCCCATCCATAAAGCTGCAGCAGTTATGGAATGGTATGAAGAGATGGGTGTTAAACGACTGTACTGCCTGCGCAAAGTCCTGACCTCAACCCCCATCGAACAGATGTGGGACGAATTGGAGCAGTGATTGAGGTTCAGAGCAGCACGTTGAATCAGCATGGTGAAAATCCTCCCTCAATGGATGCAGGAGGTGATCAAAGTCAAAAGTGGATATATCCGATATTAAGGTTCGCCTGCTGATATCAATTGTAAATTGCTAAAGTGTCCGGACAATTTTTGGTAGATAGTGTAATTCTCTATGAAGGCAGCATGAGTGTGAATTCTAGATATCAAAATCAACACTATCGTATATTTGGATATCTGGATTTAGATATCCAAATTTTACATCAGGACGTTGTAGATATGAAAATGACACAATTAGGGTGTTGGTAATCTGCTAGAAAAATGACTAATATAATATAGCCGGCCTGTTGGCCGAGTGGTTAGCGTATCCACTCTCCAGCCAGGAAGCTGCGGTTTCGAATCGAATCCCACGTAGGCATGGATATTTGTGATTGTCTTCAACCTTCATACATTCATTCACCCAAGTATAGATACACTCTCTTAATATGGCCTGGTCACCATGGAAGTAGTAGACCCAAATCTCCCTCAATGGTAGAGGCCTACACCCTGCAGTAGGTAGAAAAAAAGGCTGTTCATCATTTATCTCATATAATATTCGCACTTAAGATTATTTTAGTCGATTAAAATAATTCGAGTGTCAATGCTTATGATTATGAAAATATCAAGTAGCACTTAGGAAAATGATATAATTCATAGTGTCCAAATAACATAGAGGAATTTGTCAAAAATGCGATAATGCAATTATTTGCAGGATAAAAAGCTAAAACAGAAAATACTCCAAAATTACATGCATGGGACTTGATCACAGATTAGTAAGAGAGGTTTTACCTGGAAAATAAAATTTTCACCGGCCGCCAGTGATTGTGCCTTATTTTTAACAATAGCGAATACTGAGATTTTAAGCATAAATCAATGCATAACATATTTACGTTGACTTTAGATTCCAGAAGACCGCTTGTAATTTGTATGATTTTAAAGTTCACGAATGCGATAGATAATAACATTTACTTTCATTTTGAATTTATTCATTTTAACGCTTGTGGATAGGTAACATAATTCTTCAACATGAATAAAATAAGAAAATATTGAAAATGTAATGATCCTTTTTAAAAAAAATATATACGCAGTAATACTTCTTCACATAGCTCATAAAGGACCGTAGAGTAGATAGGAAATATTGCTCACAGAAATCTTCCTTTCCTTTCAGTCCTTGATTAACACTTCACTTTCAGATCTGTAAGTGAAGACACCTGTCCAACTTTTTATATTGTCTATCCAGTTTATTCCACGTTTGCCTCTTTTCCGAGTTCCTGGAATAAGTCCTTCAAAACTTGGGTGACCTTTTTAGATCTGCAAATATGATCAAGCCAGATATTGTTTCCTTTGAATCTTGGTTATCTTTTGGACCATCCAAAGAACTGATTCTGTCTTCAAAATTTGTGGCTTAGTAAGTGTATGGTATCTTTAGTATCCCATTTCAAATACCAGGAACCTCTCTTGAACCCTCAAGGGACCAAGTTTCACTTTATACACCCTCTGTCCAAAAAGAAACCGAACTTTGCGAAAATAGAAGAAACTAGTGACGCCACCTATTGTATATTTTTGTTAACGAAAGCGTCAACCTTCCTTAGTGTTGTATCAATTGTAATTGATATTTGTTTCATTAGAAGCCGAGTTATAGTGCCAAGAGTGACAGTGTGTTTTGACGAACGGTCGGTCGTCACGATATTCATGCCGAACGCGACGAAATCTCCCTATCAGTCGCTTTAAAACTTTGTGGATAATGCCTTTGGAATCGTAGAAATAAATCGGCATTGTCTTTACCTTTTGACTTCTCCAAGCGAATTTTTTCGGATGCTCCTCTTCTGGTGGTCTCCACTCAGCACTCTGGCGCTTTGTTTCGGGCTTATACTCAAAACACCACGTTTCATCACTAGTGACAATCGTTTCAAGGAAGTTTGAGTCCTTACGAGCGGTTTTAATGAGGTCCTTGCAGTGTTCAATTCGATACGCTTTTTTTGGTCGTCGGTCAACTTGTGGGGAACAAATCGCGAATTCAATTTACGAAAGCCCAACCTCTCGATCAAAATATTGTGCACAGTTGATTTTGGAATCTCCAATTCATCAATCAATCTCATGGACGATTTCGGGTTTTCTTCGATGAAATCACGCACTTTTTGGATGTTAACTTCTCTCAGTCCAGTTTTTGGACGGCCCGGCTTTCCGTCATCCTCAAGCGTCTCACGACCACTTTGAAATCGCTTAAATCAATCGTAAACTTGAGTACGGGACAAGCATTTGAGGCGTTTCGGTAAAACTTTTATCAATTTAAAGAGTTGACACAACACTAACGAAGGTGGCCGCTTTCGACAACAAAAAGATACAACAGGTGGCGCCACTAGTTTCTTCTATTTTCGGAAAGTTCGGTTTCTTTTTGGACAGAGGGTGTAGAAGCACTGAATGAACTAGTGTGTCAGTAAGGTATAACTAAGTGTAGCTGTAAAATATCTCTCCGTATGACGTTTACTTTTTGGAGAGCTGTTGTTGCTTCTGCAATTTTTGTTCTAATATCCCCTTGAACTTCCATCTTTATTAAAAATATTGCCTAGGTAATCAAGAATCATTGAGGAACTCAAGTAGAATTTTTTTCAGTTTTTGCCACAACACTTCCTTCTTAGTCAGATGCAGATAATAATAATAATAATAATAATAATTGTAAACTCACAATAATAATAATAATAATAATAATAATTATTATTATTATTATTATTATTATTGTGACACCTCCAAGGAGTCCGAAGACTCATCGCGGGAGGACACCTACTGTACAACTCTCCATCTCCACTACTACACAGAACCTCTACTACCAATCACCTACATCAGCGCCATCTACTGCCCACAACCACTACCACCACAGCTAGTATATTTGTTTTGTCTGTAAATTGCGTGTGTTCTGAAGGGCCGATTTGTCTGTATGCGGATGAAAAACCCGGAAACTCGATTTTTTCTCCCGGAAAATACCCGAACCCAAGTCCATATAAAGATTCCTCCCGTCATGACGAGCATCGAACTTAGGCTTTTTCTAATCGAAGGGCGCAACGTACCGTTGTTCTTCCAATTGCGCTATGGAGGCACTAATTGCCGTTGTTTTTGATTTGGGGGTTCTTATGATGCGTTGGGTGCATATTTTGTAAGTGTATAAGCTAACTTTGTCATTTTCTGAAGGTCTTATTTGTTTTTCGCTAGGGGATTAATGTTGTCAGCAAACTTTAAATAGTTTATTCTTCCTTCTACCGTCACTCTAATATCACATTTCTCCTGGGCTTCATTTACAAAATATTCGAGGAAGCAGTTAAATGACTGCCGATAATTTGCACCCCTGTCTCACTTTATGCTCAATTTGAAAGGGACTACTATAATTCCTTTTGATTTCAACCATCTCAGACGATGGCTACAAGGATTCAATCAGTCATTATTTTGTTATCTATTCCATAATGTTGCAGAATTTTTCAAAGGGCATCATGTCAAATAGAATTAAAGGCTTTCTGTAGGTCTATAAAATTATAGCACCTATTATATTTCTAGGTATTTTTCTCCAGTGATATGTAGCGTAAATATATCAGCTGTACTCCTGTTCTTCCTAAATCCAGCCTGAAAATCTGAAAAATTGTATTCCATCTTTACTTGAGTACATGATGACAGTAAGATGTCCAGAAATATTTTGTTTGGGTGGCTGAAATGAACAGTTCTCCTAAAATAAATACATTTGTTGCTGTTTCCTTTTTGGAATGGGAATAAGGACAACTGTGTCCCAATTATTTGGCCAGATTTTCGTCTTCCACACCTGCTGGCAAATTTTATTAAGTACACTACAAATAAGCCCCCCCCCCCACACACACACCTGGTTAAGCAGTTCTGGTGGGATATTGTTAATTTCTGCTGTTTTTTCTGATCTTTACCTCAAGATGGCTCTTTCTACTTCTTGTGTTTTGTTTGAAAATAGGATAACCACTGTTTAGTATAATCAGTGAATATCCTATCTGCTATCATTATACATGAATAGTTTACTTGAATAACCATACCGTATTTTCAATATTTTTTTCATTTTCAGTAATATTTGTTTCATCCTCAATTATCCAGCTCTTATAAACAAAAAGCTTTGTTAATTTTTTAATTATTCGGTATGCTGTTATATGGTTACTCTTATGAAGATTATCCTCAATTTCTTTGCATTCTTCGGAGAGCCATTTATTTTTTACCAGCTTTACCTTCAGTTGACATAATTGAAGGTAAACTGGCAAAACTGACATGAAGTTGACATAAGGGAAGGTATGTAAACTTTATCTTCAGTTGACATACTGTTCATTGTTGTGTCGAATTGATCATAATCTTCTCTGCTGATCACAAAAATACTTTCCAGTATTAAATTATAAAACACCAGGATAGTTATAAATAACTCCACGCTAACGTCTTCTATTCCTTCCCAAAAAGGACTCTTTTGTTAGCCCTGACTTTTAGATATCAATAGCCATTCATCACCGATTGGCGATTACATGACTAACGATTTCAAAGACACAGGTTGAGAAAGCATTCTTCTCTGAACAGAAATTCTAAGTTGTATTTTTCAGTTGTGGAGTTAAAACTCAGAGTTTCAGAGGGGGGGGGGAACTCTTTGTAGGCTTGTGGCAATAATTCTGTTTCCATAATCTTTGACAGCTAGAAGACACGTTATAGGTTCGATTCTTGTTGCACTAGAGGACTTTTTCTGTTATTGTTCAGCTGATTCCTGAGTTCGTCGATCTCTGGAACAGATAAAAAGGGCTTTATAATGTTATGGGTGAAGGAAACATCCAGGAATTGTATTTATTTATTTTTTATTGTCATTTTATCTTATGTGTCCTCTAGAGGTGTACATAGGAAATGATATAGGTGTAGTATAGTACCATGAGATCACTACGTCAATTAAGTTGTCACCATTTTTTCTCCAAATTCGTTTCTCTTGTCGTCACTCCAGTCTTGTGAGATCTTATATTTCTCTCTTCCAGAGCACTTCTGACATCAGTCACATCCTTGAATGCTACCAATGTCAAGTGTTCCTAATATGATTCTGCAGGAATTCCATCTGTTCAATCCCTTAATTTTTCTCAGTACCCTCAAATCTATGATCTTCAGTCTATGAATAAAGTTTTTTAACCCAGGTCCATAAGTTTAAAATTGGTTTGAACACTTGTCTTGTTAAGCTAGTGTTTTTACTACTTGCTTATTCTACATAAATTTATTCAGCTGGCTCCCCACAATAACAGCATCATTAATTCTGTTGTCTATTTTCATAATTAATTTGCCATTTTCACTAAAAATTGTGCCTAAATAGCTGTAATAATTTGCATTTCATTAAGCTTATTTGCCGATGCATACTGTCCCCATCATCTTTTCCATCCCCTGGTCTATAGAAGCATCCAACTATGTTTTATTCTCCTGGCCTCTCCGAATTTTCACTAAATTAACTCCCTTTTCCCCTTTAGAAAATAAAAGGGGTAAGCGGATTTATTTATTGTTATTTCGTGACACCTCCAAAGACTCATCGAGGGAGGACACCTACTCTACACCCGTCTCCCCACTACACTGAACCTCTACATCAACGCTATCCACTGCTTACCATCACTATTATTATTTTTTTGTCTGTAAATTGCGTGTGTTCTGAAAGGCCTATTTGTCTGTATGCGGGTTGAAAAACCCGAGTCTCCGGGAGAAAAAAAGCCCGCTATCTCCGTATGAGATTGGCTAAGTCACGACGGGAATCAAACTTAGGCCTTTTCAAATTGAAGGGTGCAATGTACCATCGTTCTTCCAATTGCGCTACAGAGGTGTTTTATTTATTTTGGAAGTGCTGTAGAAGGATTGCAGCACGGCATATCTGAAGAGAGGTCACAATTTTATATTTGTGAACTTCCCTTTTTTCCGTTTTTCTTCCCAACATTAAAATAGTGTTTGCATAATAATTTGGGCAGGAGGAGAGGTGAATCGCTAAAGGACATTGCACCTGAACTCTACCTCTCACAATTGGTGAAGCTGAAATGATGTGCTTTACTATGTCTTATTTTTACTTTACTTGTGTGCACGAATTCTATGTCACTTTTAGCAAGTCACAGGATTAAGAAAGAGTTTTTTTTTTTTTTTGATGGGGGGGGCTGTGGGAGAGTAGGAAAATGCGACATGGCTCCGCCATATAGATTGTGTAACTCTTGAATCAGATGACAGGGAAGGGGGGGGGGGATCTCCTAGAAATGCTGTTTTATGGGTGTATATAGCAGATTAGGTTAGGATTCAACTTTCCAATTTTTAAATAGTTTTATTATTTTTTTTTAAGGGGTAGGGGTGTAGATGTTGTCAGGTGGAAATGACTTTTGCTTCCATAGCATTGGGCTGCTGGAAAGGGATTGTTACAATTTCAATTTTATTTGTCGCCTGGAACTTTTTCCAGGCATTTCTTTGGTTGGTTTTTGAGTAAGTCGATCTTTGGTGTGAACAAGTAATTCATTTTCTCCAGGAACTGAGTTTTTAACTTCAGAATGTCAAAAAAAAATCCACCGTATAGTGCACAAATTGCAGACAGCAATAACAGTTAAAGTTTAGGTCCACTCAACGGGGTAATTATCCGTCTAACTATTCTCCCTCGTTCTCTTACAGCCTTGGTTCATTGATATCCTGAGCCTCGCTACCAGTAAAGACTTGAAAGATGGAGACTGGCTGCCCACCATCTTTTTTTTTTTTTTTTTTTTTCTAAATTAGAAATCTACATGTTTGCTATTTTGACTTATAAAAATGATAAATTTTTTATCATATTTATTAATCTCATCTTTATGCTAGAATAGCATAAAGATGACTATGATAAAATGATAGTACATAAAATTATTTTTGTGTAATATCCCCTAATATTTAAGGGATATTAAGAGATATTCCTCAAAGGAAGCATTAGACTATGAAATGCATTATAAGTTTAGTGCATTCCTGTGGCATGAAAGATATGAAATGATGTAACTTAAAGATACAAAGAAATTATATACTTGGCTTAATCCTTTATCCAAGTGTAAGCAAACAAAGTTTTCACCTGAAGTATTTTCATGACTGTGGCAACTCGTATAATATAATATAATGGAATAGAACCTCATGATATGCTTTGCAGATTATTCCTCCAGCATTTACTCAGAATACTAACATTCAGCAGGGGTTATTTGTACTACAGAATCTCAATTCTTGATGATTCATTGTGAGATTTTATAATTCATCACAAGAAACATGTTCTCGCCTACAGAGGAGGAAGCCATGCCATAGAAAAACAGTCCATATGTGGTTCTTATAACTTAAAGCTTGTGACAAACTATTGCAAATGTTGTAGTAATATTTTCATATGAATGTTTCGCATCTTTGCACAACACACACACAAGCTAGGTTTCAAATGCCAATCTGGTTGGCTTAGTGGATAGTGCTTCTGCTAGCTAACCAAGAGGTCGAAGGTTTGAATCCCAGTGCAGGTATGAAAAGCTGTGAAAATCTTTAGTTGGCATATGAATTGCACTACCTAGTGTTGATATCAACTTACTTTTTTTTTTTTTTTTCAGCCTGAATGGCTCCAAAAAGTTTCTTGTCACCTGGAAATCCTGCTGTAGAGAAAAACTCTTATGGCATTAATGTATGATAAGTTTACAGCCTTTTTTTTGTGGGGGGGGGGAGTCTTTTCAAGTTTAGCTGGTCTGATATGGAGGTGTTAAGGTTTGTTTTCCTGGAAATTTAGGTTTTTCATTCCATAGAGCAAGCAGACTGTTTGGTTAACACGTATAGTCAATGAATATATGTTGGCCTCATAGTAGTCCTAGTTGTTCTGGCTGTAGTTCCAACTATAAACCAAATTAAACCTTTTTTGTTGGTAAAATTAAAATTTAAAAAATATCAGTGCATATGTTTTTTTTTTGTTGTTTTTGTTTTATATATGTGTGTGTGTGTGTGTGTGTGTGTGTATATATATATATATATATATATATATATGAAAGAGTTATTTTTTTTCTTTAAAATTTCACAGGCTAGAAACAAGTTTGGTAGTATCCCCAATGCTGTTGAATTCACACAATTGATACACAGTTAAAACAAGATATCATTCAAACAGCAATTTGACTGGTAATACAGAGCAGCTCAGATTCTACCCAAGAATCTAAGAATAGTCTGTCAGGTAGCATTGTAAAATAAGGACTGTTCCAGAATGCTGTTTTTTTTTTTTTTGTAGATAATATATGCTCAATTCGTTGATGTTTAATTCTTGTAAATAGTTAGATAGCGTTTTTGAAATTGCGCCAAGTGCACCTAATTATGGAAATTATGTCATCCTTCCATAATTATAATTATGGAAGGATGACATTGATCAGAGAAAATGGTATGAAGACAGCTGATGCAGAATGTGTGGTGAAGATACTTAATGAATAGTTCATAAAGATCTTTCAATCTTGTGAATGTGACTTCATGGAGGTATTGAGAGCAGTTGATGATGGTTAAGAGAGACTGACTGTAGGTGAGCAAGAGGTGTATGGGGAGTTGAGTAAACTTGATGTTAATAAAGCTGTGGGACTTGATAATATATCACCACATATTCTGAAAGAAGGTGCCAGGGAGTTGACACCTGCCTTGACATATTTTTTTAATATGAGTCTTGCACTCAGTCAAGTTCCTACAGAGGGCAAGATTGTGCCACTTCATAAAGGAGGTGATCGAACTCAAGCATCAACTATAGGCCTATCTGTGTGTCAGGTATTGTGGTTAAGTTGCTGGAGAAGCTTGTGAGAACTAGGATCCAGAGTCTGGTTGATAAAGGGAGGTCATGTTTTAGTAATCTGCTTACTTATTACAGTAAAGTGACTGCTTCCTTGGACAGAGGAAAAGGATACACAGTAATATACTTGGATTTCGCAAAGGCTTTTGATAAAGTACCTCATGATAGGTTGACAGTCAAACTAGAGCAGATGGGGTTGGATATTATATTGGTGCATTGGATTGTAGACTGGCTATCTGATAGGTATCAACAAGTTGTGTATGGGGGAGCGATATCCAGGAAAAGGAAAGTCACTAGTGGAGTGCCTCAGGGGTCTATTTTAGGTCCATTACTGTTTATCTTGTATATTAATGATATAGGTGAAGATTAGGATGGAGATATTCAGTTGTTTGCAGATGATGCAAAGTTGGAACGAACCATGAAGTGTAGTGAAGATGTTGTGGCCTTACAGGAAGACTTGAATAGATTGAGTGATTAGGCAAGCAAATGAGGATGTGAATTCAATGTTGCAAAATGTAAGGTTTTAAAATTTGGAAAACAAAGATGGGATGCAGAATTTATGCTTGGTGAGAATATATTGTTGGAAGTAGAGGAAATAAGAGATCTGGGGTGATAGTGGATAAGGATCTAAAATTTAGGGGACATATCGCCAAAATTGTGAAGACAACACAAAGGCTTCTGGGAATAATGTGGAGGACACTGACGTGTAGAAGTAGGGAGATTTTTGTTCCGTTGTATAAGGCTTTGATTAGGCCACACATGGACTATTGTGCCCAGATTTGGTCACCAGGTTTTCAGAAGGATGGAGAGATGCTGGAAAGGGTCCAAAGGCAACTGACTAAGGTAGTTTCTGACCTCTGGAATGTCGAGTATGAGGAAAGATTGAGAAGATGTAATTTGCAGTCTGGTGGACAGAAGGAAGAGGGGAGATATGATAGAGACCTGCAAGTTGGTAAGGGGTTGTTATAGGATCGATGCTGGAGAAGTTTTACAGAGAATAATGGGAGATCAGGGGGAGAACCAGAGGTCATCCCTGGAAACTGTATAAAGAGGGTGAGAGTAAGGGAGTGAGAAGCAGATTTTTTTCATGCAGAGTTGTGAATGATTGGAATGCCTTGCCTGAGAATATGGTGTTTGCAAAGAGTTTGAATGTGTTTAAAACATGGTATGATGAGCTGTGTGTGTGTGTGTGTGTGATAAAAGGACCTCCCAGATGAGTCTTTGACTCCATGAGGTCTTGGGGTGGTAATAATAATATAACTATTGGGATGATTGTCAGATCTCAATATTTAGTGATTTTTTTTTTTTCAATTCTTTGTTGTTGTTATTGGTGGGTACTACAATGTCAATGATCCAAACATTGTTGTTGTATCATTTCTCCAAGAGTCTAAGATTCATCAAGAGGAGAGAGAGAGAAGTTTCTATCATTAAAAAATTAATATTAACTTTTGAGGAGATAATTCAAGGAACTTAGGGATGAATGATTGGAATGCATTGTTTGAGGAAAAATTTGCAAAGCTTGGTGGATAGGAGATGGGGGGGATATGATTGAAGAAGTCTGATAATAAACAAGATAATCATTTGAATGGATTTGGAGTTAGTCTTCTTGTTTATTTATTTTATTTATTTCGTATGGTGATTCAAAGGGAGGTATGGCACCACCTCAATCCCCCTATTTTTATCCTGGCTTTGGACTGGCATAGCTGACAATTCAGACCTATGGCTGGAGGGACAGTCTTAGGTATCCCTGACTGTATCCGTGTGCATTCATGAGGCCGGTTTGCAGGATGAAAACCCCCAGATAAACTGGGGAGAAAAACCATGCTGTCCATGCCCAAGACCGGCTAACTTGGCTATGGCTGAGGAAGATACTTAAGCTCCTCTCGTCACCGATGGGAATTGAACCTAGGACACTCCTTCCCTAAGCATATGGTTATGAAGTACAAACCCACTAGGCTAACCGTGCTGACATAGTCGTCTTGTGAAAGTGTTGCTCAGTGATAGTTCAGTCAGAGAAATCAGAATGTTTAGGAGAGGGGGGGTATGCAGGTGAGCAAGGGTCCAGGCAACCTAGAGGTTAGTGAGTGAGAGATAATTACATGCTACTAAATGTAGCAACCCAGGTTTTTAATGTTAGTGGGCTAAGCAGCACAAGTTGTAGGGAAGGTTGTGGGATGAAGCGGTATTCAGTTTATGTATACATATACATTAAAAACCTGGGTTGCTACATTTAGTAGCATGTAATTATCTCTCACTCACTAACCTCTAGGTTGCCTGGACCCTTGCTCACCTGCATACCCCCCCCCCCCATACCCCCCTCCTAAACATTCTGATTTCTCTGACTGAACTATCACTGAGCAACACTTTCACAAGACGACTATGTCAGCATGGTTAGCCTAGTGGGTTTGTACTTCACAACCATATGCTTAGGGATGGAGTGTCCTAGGTTCAATTCAAAATAAGGAAGAGGAGTTTTTGTATTGGTTAGCTCAACCTTAAACAATGCAGGCATTAGTGAGACTTAGTTAGCTGACGATGATATAGTCATACGAATAAAATACAAATGATTAAGTATCTTCAATGAGGACAGAAGGAACAGAATGGGCGGGGGGTGCTAATGATAGCAGAGGAATTGAAGCTAGAAAGAGTAGAAGTGCATCAAGAGGACAAGGATGAAGGTGGCAGTTCATTTGAAGCTGTCTGGTATGAGATATAGGCCAACAGGATGAAATATGTAATTGGTTGCTGCTATAATCCATTGGGTATAAGGGAGAACATAGATGGCATGCATTGGCAAAAAGCGCAATGGGTGTAGGTTGAGTAATTATTATGGAGGAGATAGGGAGAAGAAATATAGATGGGGTGGAGAAATGGTCACAAGGAGGGAAGGAAATGGAATTTATGCAGCTGTTGAGTGATAATTACTTCAGGCAGCATGTAATTGGTCATAGCATTGGTGAACTTTAAAGTAACCAATCTAGCTATGCTGCCTGCCCTTGGGGAAAGTGGTCATGTAGTCTTGAGCTGGGAGATTGCCAGACATGTAGAATTTTCTATTAAGAAGAGATATGTGGAAATACAAAGCAGGTTATTATGACAAACTGAGGAGTCAGCGTTCATTAGCCATGGCAAGAATTTGGAGACGGAGAAGAATTTGGCGGTGTTTGGGAGGTGGTCAAGGAGTTTTTTGAAGAAAGCAGTATCAGATTGCATACCCAGAGTCAGAAGTATTATTATTATTACTATTAAGGTTATTATTATTAACACTCGCAAGTCTCTAGCATTGTAAAGTTCCTGAAGTATGGTTCCCCCAATATGGTATACTGCTGATCTTTTCACCCCAAAATGCATAACCTTACACTTTGCCACATTAAACTGACATCCATTCTCCTTAGCCCAGTCTGCAAATCTATTCAAATCATCCTGCAAAATTTTGACATCATGTGTATTAACTATTGCTCTACCCAACTTTGCATCATAACAAATAACTGAACAGTTCCTCTCAGATCCTTTCCTATATCATTAATGAGCAAATTAAATAGCAGTGGTCCAAGAACAGAACCTTGCAGCACACCACTAGTCACATGCCTTCTTTTGGACTCTACTCCTGAATAAAGTACTCTCTGATATTTCTCCATCAACCACCTTTATATCCATCCACATTTGCTGCAGTTTACTGATTAGAATTCCATGTGGTATCCTGTCAAAGGCCTTTGCAAAGTATCACTGTCACTGTGTTATAAAACGTGAGCAAGTTACCGAGGCATGATCTACCCTTCGCAAAACCATGCTGCCTCCCCATACATTATCCCATTTCCTGTATTTTGCTCTTGACCAACTTCTTGAATACTTTGACAATGACTCCTGATATGCTGAATTAGTTGGTAATTTGCTACAACAGTGTTGGAGCCTCCTTTATGCAATGGAACTATTTTCTCCTCTTTCCACCTTGGGACTGACCCAGAGCTGAGACTTAGATTAAACAATATTGTCAAGGACACTGACAATTCCTCTGCCGCTTCATGTAAGATTCGAGCTGGTATACCATCCAATCCCACAGATGTATTCTATTAAGGTTCTGTAATATGATATTCACCTCCATTTCATTTACCTCAGTTCCTGTAGAAGCCATCGGTTCCCTCATTCCCAACATCACTGCCTGGATGATATACTCTTGCAAAGTTTTCACTTAGTAATTCTACTGTTTTGACTGATTCAGTTAGCTTCCTACCATCAGCATTCCTTAAAATCATTCTGCCATTATACAATTTTTCTTTTACTTTCAGCATATTGAAAGAACTGTTTGGGATTCTCTTTAGCCTGTGTTGCTAACTTTCTTTCATAATCTGCTTTTGCCTTTCTTATTACACTGGTTAACCTTCTGGCCTGTGCCTTGTACTGTTCATGTGCCTGCAGGTCACCTTTCTCCTTAAATTCCCTCCACCAGTACACCAGTACAGTTGACAGAGTGTAGCATAGAAGCAGCCTGCCTCAAGGCGTGGCTTAATCATTCAGTCATATTGGGATAGGCACCATTGCTATGCTAACAATTCCTGTTAACATACAAGTGTGGAAAGAAGTTTTTCCCAGCTTAAACTGATTAAAAATTATTTGCGAACAGCGATTACCCAAGAAAGTTTGGTTGGTCTAGCAACTATATCGATACAGGCAGACATAGCTTATAATTTAAATTTAGAAGAGCTTATAAAGTTTTATTGTCCCCGTAGAGCAAACATTTAATTAATATTATTATGTAATCGTTTTGCATTAATGTTTCTCTTGTAATGAAAACAAAATAGCAAATGGAGATTTTCCTGTATTTTTGTCTTATAATCCATCAGGGGTGATATTTAATTGTTTGCCTCAGGGCATGATCAAATCTGGCAATGTCCCTGCCCTCTAATTGTTTCTTTTTTTTGAAGCTCTAGGTTGATGGTGTTATTCATCCATTTAACTCCCATTTGACTTACTCTTCTGACCCTAAGTATGCAGTCAGCCATTACCTCCTCAAACACTCCTTTACCACTTCCCATGCACTATCAATATCCAGCTTTTGCAGTTTTACATGCCATGGCACCAATCCAAGCACTCTCCTATGCTTGTCATACTTACCAGCCAAATAATTCCATGTATACTCTGTCTTAACTTAAAATTTTCTCCCAGGTGAAGACGGTATGATCACTCTCTCACCAATTGTTGGCAACATGGTTATATTCGTTATAGACAAATTCTCAGATGCAGTTCCTAGATCAAGCACTCTTGAACCCCCTAGTAAACTCCATTACATCCTGTTTCAGGTAATTATCCCTTAGGAACTGCATAAAATTCATTTCCTTCCTCCCATGCATCCTCTTCTTCCAATCTATGTTCCCATAGTTGAAATCCCACATAATAATTACTTATCCTCCACTCATTGAGTCTATTTGCTATTGCATAGTATCTCCATCTTTTCCATGCCATGCTGATATAGCCCATGGAATGGAAAAGATGATAGTATGCAATAGCAAATAGACTCAATGAGTGGAGGATAAGTAATATTTGGGATTGCAACTATGGGCCTCAATTTTACCAGATAGTCTCAAATATGCTGTTTTCACTGTCTTGGAGTTGAACTTCTACTCTCTTTGGTTGCAGGTCATCAGCTATTATCAATAACACTCCCCCCCCCCATTCTTTTTTCTCTCTCCTCCACGAACGCACTATATCCTTCACATTCTATCCCACTAACTATATCATTTTTTGTTAGCCATGTCTTATTAATGCCAATGTCCTTTGGCCACGATGAGCCAACCAATGTCAAAAATTCCTCCTGCTTGTTCCTAATGCTCGTGGCATTAGTGTGCATAAAGTGCAAAAGTTCCTTAGGCCCACCCCTATCTTGACACTTTTGTTATGTCTTCTGACTGGCCCTGTCATAATTAGTTATATTATTTGCTTATCTTACTTATTCTCAGCTATTCCGTTGCCGACAAATTTATATTCTTTTAAGTCGACTGTGCCAGCAAGCAACTGAATTCAGACACACAATTTAAAACTACTGAAAAACAATATAGGGATCAAGTGGTTTGCAGCCATGTTCCCCCTTTCTTAGTTGCTAATGGATTCCCCTACTATTTATGCATGGTCCGAAATTTAACACGTGTAACTCAATTCTC
Source organism: Typopeltis vanoorti (assembly GCF_054136105.1). Classification (NCBI taxonomy): domain Eukaryota; kingdom Metazoa; phylum Arthropoda; class Arachnida; order Uropygi; family Thelyphonidae; genus Typopeltis; species Typopeltis vanoorti. The sequence continues at coordinate 47,199,278 of NC_143552.1, forward strand.
AGAACAATGACAGACTCGTGGTTTGAATTAAAGAAATACATTTATTTAGACAAATACATATATACACTTTAGTTAGAATTTCCAATTCTAAAGAGTCTGAACTCCCCCCCCCCCCCCCTTTAAGTTAATGTATCCAAAAGGTTTACTCTAAAATCTTATACTAGCAATCTCATACTCTTCTTAGTGTAACCTACGTTCAGGCTCAGTTAATTCTTACAGCGTGCTCAGTTCCCATATATAGGAATAACACATATACATAGATACATTCTACTATCCTAGTATGGAGCATATCAGATGTACTCCGTCTTGCAGAATTTACATGGGACAATATTTTCTCTTATACTCAGGCTTTATCCTCCCCCAAAATTCAGTTAATATTCAAATTTAAATTTAACACAATGATATAAATGTTTCTTCCAACATAAACAGTCCGAAACCTTGGTTCCCAGCTCAGCTTAAGCTTAGGGTGCCACTTGCTCTTTAGACGTAGACAAAATGTCCAAAAGAAAACAGTTCTTTAGATACAAAAATGGAAGTTGACTATATGGAGGTCCTTAACCTTCTGATTCCTATATCCTCTTTGGTTATTATTCAATTTTAGTACAAAAACTTGCACCTTACCGTTCTTACTTTTCTGGTGGTAGTTGGAATTTCCTTAACTAGACTTCTGGGTTTCCTCACCGTATATTTCTTATGGCGTCTGCGACATACTTCTATCCTTTTTGAAAGAGGTTCACCTCTTCGCTGATTTATACGTTGGCATGGCTAACCAACGGCTCTTTTCTGGAACTCTGGCCGCATTCCTCACCTCAGTTATGGCTACAGTCGACGCGGCACGTACAGCAATGGGCGAATGTTGCTGGGTACAGCTGTCCAGCACTTGGATCAGGAACCAGGAACAGAAAATATGAGAGTGATTGAATTCCGCGCCGAAACCCATATAGCTAATGTGAGCATCCTCTCTTGGTGACTACGTCATGCATATAGCGGCGGCCAATTGGTCACCGCAGCTCCGAACTGTTTTTGACATGGCTCAATACATATATTATCTTATATACATCTTTCAGCATTTATTCATAATCTTCCTTTGTTAAATAATCCACAAACATTATCTATTTAAATTATGGGTTTCTCAAAAATTACTTAATACCTACTAGAAAATTGGTTAGACACAGTTCTGAGTTACCAATTTTCTTCTGGAGGCATAAGCATGTCCATATCCATGGTTTTTGTAATGTTACCTTATGTTGGGTCGGAAATAGGATGACTCATTAAAAGTGAATTGGCACTTTTTCCGACACAACACTTTATACTAACAATCCCATTCTGGTTTGTTACCACTGGTTCTAACTCAGCCACATTATACACATTCTTACACCCAACTGCCTCACTGATGTCTGCATATCCACTCAATAGCTTACCCATCCATCCTAAAAGCTCTAGTTTTCCTGATTCTGCACATCCACTTTCACTTCATTCAACAACAATTTTTCCAGTCTCCAAACACCAAATCCATTCTGATGCAAACCATTCTTCTTGTATAAGTCCTTTTGCCTGTCAAACTCACTCCACACCACTCCTCCTGCATAACCTATGCATAGTCATTTGCTATTATGGCCATCCTTCTCAGCTCTACTTTGTCATACCATAGCAACAGACTCACTATCTTAACTCTCTCACTCTTTTCTTTTGCTACTTCCAGTAAATCTTTCATGTATCATTCATTCTGATCACTACGATCATTTCTTTCACTCTATGCTTTTGTGCTCAAATAGCCTCACTAATGTTATTAATTTTCGCACCAGGAAAGCATGATTTTGTCAAACTCTCATTGATTACACCTTTTACGATTGAATTGCCATATAACACTTGCTCCTTAATTTTTCTTTCTCTCATGGTCATACCCTCATTTTTCTTATCTTGCACCTCTTTCTTTTTGTTATCAGCTGATCCACTCAGTACACATTTTTGCAATCGCTCCAGCTGCTGCTTTGCCCTATGTATCATTCCATGCAGCCGTGCTATCTCCCTCACTGCAGCCAACTCTTCATTCTTTACATCAGTTAAACTGTTCTTTTGTTTGACGCTTTTACTCTCACTTTCAACCGTGTCGCATTTAATCTCGCTCTCAATGCTATCTGCCGTGAGTTTAAGACAAAGAAAAAGTTGAGGAAACATGAAGGTTATCAACGTGCCCATTAGCTGTACAAGATGCAGGTAAGAAAGATGACTCTATGGTAACCAGGCCAAAGCTGAACTATGAGAAAAAGCTCCTTGATGGGGCCAAAAGAAATCCTAAAGATTTCCTTCTCTATTTGGCTAGGCATATTGCATATTGAAGGCATATTGCAAAACGTCCAATAACAGCACATCAGATTACATAGTTGTTGAAAAACACACTAACAAGAAGACATAGAGAGGTTACTGTAATAAGAGTTACTGTGTTATTGTGATAAGGGCACATCTGGACTACTGCAGGAAGATCTGAATTTAATGGGGATGAAGTTGTGGAGAGGATTTAGAGGCAGTGAGTGACAAAGATTGTGGAAGATCTATGGAATGCTCCCCATGAGAATAGATTGATGGTCAGTGGGTTTAAAAAAAAAAGCTGTTATGTGGAAAAGAGGAGATATGATAGAAACATAAATTATTAAAGGGTTTATAGGATTTGCACTGGAGACTTTTTCAGTACATGGCAGAAAAGGAGAGAGAGAATGAGGGAGTGGAAATTTTGTAAGATTGTGGTTAGCAAGGGTATTAGGACTAGATTTTTAGTTTGGAGGGCATGAGTGGTTGGAATTGGGTTGCCAGAGGTGTTGGTGAGTGCTTTATCAGTGAATGAGCTTAAGGAGAGATATGACAAGTATTGTGTGAATAACAGATTTCCTGCAATGAGTTTTCTGGCTCCATGGTGATACCTGTATAATCATAATAATGAACAAAAAGTCTGATAATAAATATCAGGACTACTTTGCATGGATTTGGTCACTTAGGTTTCTTGGGGGATATGCAAAAATGTTGGGGATGATTGAATGGTCTGTGGTGCAATCTCTAACAGTATAAACTGAAGACTTGTGGATTACAAAGTTAAGTTAATTGGCAGTAACAAGGAGATATGATAGAAACATAAGTTACTAAAGGATATTTTATAGAGTAGGTGCTGAAGAAAGTTTCCAATGCATGTAGCAGTAAAAGAAAACAGGGGATTGTTTCCCCCCCCCCTTGGAATTAATTATGTAAGAATGTGGTTAAAGGATTTTTTTTTTTTTTACTTGGCAAGTGGTTAATTGGAATGGGTTTCCAAAAGCAGTCTTGAGTGCTTTGTCAGTGGATGAGTTTCAGAAGATATGATAGGCATTGTGTGAATAATGATTGATTGATCGGTTTAGAATTAAAGAGCATTCATTACATTCAGTTCGAGTTCATTATTTAATAATGTACTTACTGATCAATGAACATTATTTGCACATAATGTTGAAATTTGTTTATTGTATATTGATATTTTCAATAATATATTAAATCCTCTATTTAATTAGATAATTTTTTAGGTTAACCATCATCCTTAATGATATGTCTATTTCTGAAATGATGCATATACTACTTTCACAAACTTGTGCATATACTACTTTCAAAGATTCCCTGGTTTTTGTGCTTTGCCACTGATAATAAACAGGAAAACTTTTCACCATCCAGTTTTGCATTATTACTTTGAAAGTTACATAAAAATATGGTCATTAATAGGAGGCATCCTGCATTCATATAACATTAATAATTTAATGTTATATGAATGCAGGTTGCGATGGGTCTTTTGAGTCCATGGAGGCCTGAATAATAATAAAAAATTTTAACAGGCAAGAGCTAACACCCCCCCCCCTTCCACAAAAAAAAGGTATGGAGGTGAATGACCTAATTAATTTGATAGGAAATTACATTTTTATTATATCCATACTAGAATGAAAGTAAACTATTTTGATTTTGTTCAGTTTCTTTCATACATCCCCCCCCTCCTTAGTTAAGAGGTTCTACCTTAGTAACTGCTATATTACAGCAATTGTTTAGTGAACCTTCTGAAATGAGTCTTCCAAACTATGAAGGACCAATGTTGTTGTTGTTGTTGTTAACCTGAGAATTTTGTTTTAAAGAATTTCTTGTATTGAGTATTTCAGTAATGCAAAGTATGTTTCATACTTTATTCATTTTTTGCAGAATTTGCAGTTGCCAAGTATTATGGGAAATACATTGGCGATTTCATTACCCAGGCTCATAATGTGAGTGGAAAAGTTTATGTGGCAAATGATACTACCTTCTATCTAGTAGGTTTCAGTTATGATGGTCGAGGACCTAGTAAGTATAATTCTAATTTTATGAAATAATGATTATTTTGGATTTTATTTCTTTTAATCTAGTATATACTAGATCATTAATAAATTAATGAATATCTAGTATATATATCTAGTGTTAGCAGAACTTTGGCCATCAGTCATTTTAAATAATATCATTTTGAGTAGAGAGTATTGATAAAAAAAAAACAAGAAAAATGTTAATATCAGTGATATATATTGAAAGTGTGGTGGGGAAAGATCAGTATTGCCTTATTTAGATCTACATTCTTCTGATCTTTCACCATCACACTTTCAATGCTTATGTGTAGTCCTTATAGGACAAAGTGTGAGATTGAAAGCCTGCAGAAGTGTCAAGAGAATAACTGAACTGAGCATGATTTTTTAGGTTAACCATCATCCTTAATGATGTGTCTTTAAGAGGGAAAAAACCAAGTGATCAGAGGTAAAAAATAATGATATAAATAAAGAGAAAGAGGGTAAGAAGATAATTTTTATAGTGATTCTATGAAGAGAGTACTTCATGAAAATGCAATGGGGAAAAAAAAAAAAGAACAAAAGGGTGAAGTTTGTACATCTGCTTTCATGCTATGATAGAGGCAAACCAAGAAGGAGGGCAATAATAGCCAATGAATCAATACACAGGCTGTGCAGAAGGAATGATATAGCATTTCTAGACCTGTGATCAGAGTTTGAGGAATGGAAGGATTTGTGTAATGCTAATGTGTATTGCACTTGATTAAAAAAAACAACAAAAAAACTGGAAAATGTTAATATCAATGATATATGTTGAAAGTGTGGTGGTGGAAGATTGGGAGAATATAGAAGACCTAAATAAGGAAATGGTGTGCTTATGTGTAGTCCTTATAGGACAAAGTGCAAAATTAAAAGGCTGTTGGTGTGTGCAATGAGAGTCTCTCTCTCATTGCACATTCCAACTGTATTTCCAGCTAATCACGATTAAACTTATGAAGGCTTCTACAAACAATGACAGCAACACTGCAACAAAAATGAATCTCCCTCATAAAGCAGTCCCATTAAAAAATTTGCTTCACAAATAGACACAACACCCAAACCAAGCCAGAATCTATTTACTAAAAACTCGCTTTCACATCCACTTTACTAACATATGTGGCATAAACATAAATGACATCCACCATCACTTGCAGTCTTCCAGACCAGACATCCTATTTTTGACAGAAACCCAGATTGCAACTGCATCTACTACCTTCCACCTCCAGTGCCCAAACTATACACTTCGATTCTTTTCGGCACAAGGGTGGTACCTGTATCTTTGTGAAATCCAACATAGCCTGCCAGAGAATGGCTGATTTAAAATACTCCGCTTTTGACATTCTCTGGCTCTAGGTTTCTTAGACTCATTTAGCATCATTTATTTGTTGCATTTACCAGTCTTCAAACACTGATAACCATTCTGATCATGTTCCTTTCCATGAAACTCTACCATCTGTATTACAGTTATCCAAATAGTGAGGTCATCTTCCTGGCAACCTCAATGTCCACAATTCCAACTGGCTTCCCTGTTTCAACACCACTGACCAAGCTGAACGAGAAGCAAAAGTCTCTACCACAAGTAATGGTCTAACAGGTCTATCTTTTGACAGGATACCCCATAGAACACTGTTACACAAATTGGAGCAGATGGGAATGGATATTAAATTGGTGATATGGATAGGAGAATGGCTCAGGGAGAGATACCATAAGGTGGTGTATGGAGGAGCAGAGTCCAGAATGAGGCAGGTGACCAGTGGTGTGCCTCAGGGCTCTGTGCTTGGGCCAATGTTGTTTAATTTGTATATAAATGATATAGGAAACGGCTTAAAGGGAGATATTCAGTTGTTTGCTGATGATGCAAAGTTGTGTAGTGCAATAAAAAATCAAGCTGATGTTGAAAGTTTGCAGGAGGATTTAAATAAGCTGGTAAAATGGGCAAAAGAAAATGGATGTCAGTTCAATGTGGAAAAGTGTAAAGTCATGCATTTTGGGATTAAAAGATTACCAGCTGTGTACTACATTGATGGAAAGGTACTCCAAGAGATTGATGAGGCTAGGGACTTAGGGGTATTGGTAGATAGGGAGATGAAGTTCAGAGGACACATTGCTAAGGTGTCCAAGATTGCACATAGGATTACTTGGTTGTTGAGGAACACACTGACATCCAGAGATAAAGAGGTTATTATTCCCCTTTATAAAGCATTGATACTTCCACATTTGGATTACTGTGCTCAGGTCTGGTCACCTGGATTCCTTGGAGATGAGGAGGCTGTGGAGAGGGTTCAGAGAAGAGTGACCAAGTTGGTGAGTGATATAAAAAATGCTCCCTACATTGATAGATTGAGAGCTTGTGGATTGCAGAGATTGGTTGATAGGCGAAGAAGAGGGGATATGATAGAAACATTCAAATTACTAAAAGGTTTTTATAGGATTGATGCAGGGGAAATGTTTCAGCTGTGTGATAGTGATGGAAGAACAAGAGGTCATCTGTGGAAATTAAAGAAGAGTGTGGTTAACAAAGGTGTCAGAACAAGGTTTTTTGCCTGGAGGGTGGTGAATGAGTGGAATTCATTGCCTGACTTACTTGTGAGCTCTTCGTCTGTAAATGAATTCAAGAAGAGATATGACAGATATTGTTTTGCTAGTTTGGGTCTCCCGCGATGAGTCTACTGACTCCATGGAGATACCCGTAATAATAACACAAATCGTACACCTACCTACTTGAATTCCTGATAACCTGCTTTGCTTTCCAAATACTCTGGATCTCTTCTTGACCAGTTCTCCCAGATACACTGTACAGATCACCTCATCTCTCATCAACTCAGATCACAATCTTGTACGTCTCCTTTCTCATAGAATGTTCTGCACCCACCCACCCACTCCAACCTCATGTTCTCTGGCACTACAAAGGAGCCAACAAGGATGACCTTCAGAATTTCTACACCTCTTTTCCTTGGTCTGACTATTGTTTCTGCTCATCTGATCCTAACAGCTGCTGCTGTGAATGAGTTACAGAAATTATTCTCACAGGCATGAAAACCTTTATCTCCGATTCAAGGGATAATCCTCATTCACTTTCCAAACCCTGTTTCAACTGAAAATGTACCCAAGTATTTGAAAAAAAAATTTACTTACTGCAAGCTTCATACTCTGCTTACACCAAAGTATGCAACATATGCAAATCGGTTATCAGCAGATCCAAATCTGTTGATTAATTTTAATGGTATAGATGTGAACACAGACGATACGAAAATAACTATTTATTAACTTATTGCTGATATTTCGCTGGTATTCTATCCAGCATCTTCAGAGCACAAAAACAGTTTGTCACAGTACGTGAGACAACCACAATCTGGTCTCCTGGCAGGTTCCAAGGGGATAAAGAAGCTGTGGAAAGGGTGCAAAGAAGAGTTACAAAGATTATATCCAGATTATGGGATTTAGATTATGAGAACAGATTGCGAGTATGTGGATTGCAGACTCTGGTTAACAGGAGAAAGAGTGGTGATATGATAGAGATCTATAAACTTTTGAATGGGTGTTATAGTATTTCAAATGATGAAATTTTTCATTATATGGAAGGCAGGGAGAGAACACAGGGGCATCCATGGAAGTTAAGGTTGTTCTCAGTCAAGAAAGGGGTAAGAGCTAGGTTTTTCTCCCAGAGAGCAGCGAGTGAGTGGAATAATTTGCTCTTAGGGGGTAGTGAGTGCATCTAGTGTAAATGAATTTAAGGGAAAGTATGATAGCTGGGTTGGGTAATTTATAGCCTCCTTCGATGAACCCTTGACTCCCCCTGGAGGTCTCAGATAATAATAATAACATTGGGACTAGTCAACACAAAGACTTAGTCCTAATTAGTTGCCATCTATGTTGGGGAAAAAAAAAACAAACAGAGAGAAAGCAGGTATTAATTTGGTCTTAAGATGACTGTCTCCCAAATCTTTGGCAAATTATGCAGCCATACTTGTTGAGGTTTGGAGTATGTTTCAAGGCTTCTGTTGATTCCAGGAACAACCTCTCTGACTTGTAAAAGCTTCTGTGCAGCACTTTTCTTTTTTCCAACTTGTTTTTTCCAGTTTTGAAAAAAAACAAAAGGGCTGAAAAGAACAGTTTGCCTCCTATTCAAATGTAATCTGCACCTTCTGGTCCCTCACTAAGGCTATTGGATGCAACTTCTGCTCTCCTGCACTTTCACCCCTCCTCTCATGCTGATGGCACCACTGTTACTTCCCCTAAAGATTAAAGCTGACCTCCTGGCATCATTATTTTCCTCAAATTCCTGCACTGATGACCAAGAGAAATCACCTCTTACTCTACCAGAATCCAAGAACTATATGCCTCCATTAGTTTTCAACAAAAAGAAATCGGAGGAAACTGCTAAAGAAAACTTGGATACTAAAAAGACTTCTGGTCCTGATGGCATCTCTCCTATTGTTCTCAAAAATTGTGCTCCAGAATTAACACCCATCCTGCAGTGCATGGCAGCATTCTCACATTCATCCTATTATAAAAAAAAGGTGATAGAAGTCTACTGTGAAATTACTGACCAATTGCCATCATTTCTGTCCTCTCCAAAATAATGGAGAGAGTCATCAATAGCCAACTCCTCTACTACTTAGAGGCCCTCCAGTTCCATCCAGGTCACTGAATGGTGCCATTCAAGATCCACAACTAACATTATAGCTTACATCACCCACTGGACATATGCTATGGAAAGGTTCGGAGAAACTTGTTCTGTCACCCTTTATTTCCAAAGCTTTTGTGTGTGGTATCATGGTCTGCTCAACAAATTGCTGTCCTTTGATCTCCCTGCCACCCTCTGTAATTGGGTAGCCAGCTTTCTCTCTGGTCATTTTCTGTGAGTCATGGTAGATGGCATCCTCTCTTCAAGCTTCACCATCAATACTGGAGTGCCTCAAGGCTCTGTCCTATCATCTACTCTCTTTCTCTTATTCATAAACAACCTACTTGCAATCATCACTAATCCTAAGTTTTAAAAGAGGTAAACCGTGAGTAGACATATCGGTACACAATAAATAACGGAAAAAACTCACGTAGAAAGATTATTTATTAGTATAATTTTCGCCTGTGTGTCACAGGCATCCTCAGTACATTAAGCTAAAAATTAAACACTAACTGACAATTCCAAAAAGTGCCACTTAAGTAGCTGCTGTAAGATAACTAAAAAGGTCAATAACTTTCCCCCCAAAAAAAAAAAAAAAAAAAAAAATTAATATAATAAAAAGTGAGGAAAGATTAGCTGATTTGTAAAGTACTATCTCCCATAAAGGGGACAGACGTAAGCCGTCGGATCTGTTTAAGTTAGGAGAATGAAGTAGAGTTTCACATGTTTCTTTATAAAGGTGTTCCATGAGAAACTGACTTTTGTGAAGAACTCTTGTCTTTCTCCAATGAACTCTGTGTCTAGTGAAGATGGCATGTTCAGAAAGTCCAGACTTTTCAGGTTTAAAGCATTCAATATAAGATTGGTGTTCTTCTAGCCGAATAGAGGCAGATCTTCCCGTTTGTCCGAAATAAGATAATCCACAAGAGCACGGAATCTGGTAGACACCTGGATGATTAAGATGTGGAAGCTTGTCCTTAGGAGAAGTGAGAAAGGTGGAGATTTTTCTAAACGGGCAAAAGGCAACAAAAATATTCAGTGGTTTTAAAACTTTTGCTATACGTTCACTGATACCTTGAACATAAGGGATAGTAATGCGCGTTATTTCCTCTGTGTTTGAAGAGGAAGACATTAAAACTACTCAAAGTTCTTTCAATGAAGCAATTCTTATAACCATTAGATAGAAAGGAAGAAGTTATGTATTATAGTTCTTTCTGTAAAAGATCGTCTGTAGAACAAAAGGAGTGGGCCCGATGAACCAGTGTTTTAATAGTTCCTGCCTTTTGACTGGGATGGTGATGAGATTCTGCATGGATATAATGGCCTGTATGAGTCTTCTTTCTATAAACTGAGAAATGTAGGTTACCATCTAGTTGGCGAAGAATTAGAAGATCTAAAAGGCTAACTGCTTATTTGATTCTATTTCTAGGGTAAACTTAATCCTAGGATGAAATGCGTTTAACTTAGTGAGAAATTGTTGAAGTTCATCAGAAGAGCCATTCCATACAGCAAAAATGTCATCGACATATCTGAACCAATGCGTAGGTCTTGGAGAAATATTGTCAAAGATACGTTGTTCAAAATGTTCCATAAAGAAATTGGAGATAGCAGGAGAAAGAGGATTACCCATTGCTGTTCCTTCAATTTGTTGATACAACTTATTTTTAAAGGAAAAATAACCAGAATTTATTACAAAATCAAATACGTGTACAATGCCCGAAGGAAATTCCTGTTGTAGTAATTCAATACTTTCCGAAAGAGGCACATTTGTAAATAAAGAAACAACATCTAAACTGATCATGATATCAGAAAAGTCCAAATGAAGATCTGAAATTTTATTTTTGAAATCCAAAGTATTTTTTATATAAGTATCAGTTCTTCTAGTTGAAGAGGAGAGTAAATTAGATAAAAATTTTGAGATTTTGTAAGTGGGGCACCCTATACAATCTACGACTGGTCTCAACGGAATGCCTGGTTTATGAACTTTCGGAAGACCATACAATCTAGGTGGACGACCGAAGAAGGTTTTAAGTTTTTTCTTTTGATCTTCATTCCATGTAGATACATTATCTATAAGAGAATTAAGTCTCTTCAATTGACTCCGGGTGGGATCCGATGTAAGAGGCCTATAAGTTGAATAGTCGCAAAGTAAAAGAGACATTTTTCTCTCATATTCCTTCCTATCTTGAATCACTATAGCCCTCCCCTTATCAGCTTTCGTAATTATTAAATTATTGTTATTCTTCAGTGATTTCAATGCTTTAACTCAGAGTAAGAAAGATTAGGACAAGGAGGCTTGGCATGAAAAAGAATTTGTGCACATTCAAAACGTAATCTGTTGGCTGTTTTTTGGGATAAGGATCGAATACCCCTGTCTATGTTATGAAAAAAATCCATAATTGGCACCTTATTCTGCGTAACAGCGAAATCATATCCTTTTGATAAAACAAAACGTTCACAGTCTGTTAGTGGACGTCCGGAAACATTTATGACTACTTTATCTATTTCAATAGTATTATTACTGGATCTAGGTAAGCTGACTAGTGATTCAAATTTGTGTTTTAGCTTGTCACGAGAATCATTAAAGACCCTTAAGTAAGAACTCAAAGATATGCGCATTACAGTAGTAAAATTTTCAACAGTTAAAACAGATTCCAGAGCATTTTTTATATCCATAATTTCTTTATTTAAGATGGCAAGAGAAATAAAGAAATTATGGATATAAAAAATGCTCTGGAATCTGTTTTAACTGTTGAAACTTTTACTACTGTAATGCGCATATCTTCGAGTTCTTACTTAAAGGTCTTTAATGATTCTTGTGACAAGCTAAAACACAAATTTGAATCACTAGTCAGCTTACCTAGATCCAGTAATAATACTATTGATATAGATAAAGTAGTCATAAATATTTCCGGACATCCACTAACAGACTGTGAACGTTTTTTTTTTATCAAAAGGATATGATTTCGCTGTTACGCCGAATAAGGTGCCAATTATGGATTTTTTTCATAACATAGACAGGGGTATTCGATCCTTATCCCAAAAAACAGCCAACAGATTACGTTTTGAATGTGCACAAGTTCTTTTTCATGCCAAGCCTCCTCGTCCTAATCTTTCTTACTCTGAGTTAAAGCATTGAAATCACTGAAGAATAACAATAATTTAATAATTACGAAAGCTGATAAGGGGAAGGCTATAGTGATTCAAGATAGGAAGGAATATGAGAGAAAAATGTCTCTTTTACTTCGCGACTATTCAACTTATAGGCCTCTTACATCGGATCCTACCCGGAGTCAATTGAAGAGACTTAATTCTCTTATAGATAATGTATCTACATGGAATGAAGATCAAAAGAAAAAACTTAAAACCTTCTTCGGTCGTCCACCTAGATTGTATGGTCTTCCGAAAGTTCATAAACCAGGCATTCCGTTGAGACCAGTCGTAGATTGTATAGGGTGCCCCACTTACAAAATCTCAAAATTTTTATCTAATTTACTCTCCTCTTCAACTAGAAGAACTGATACTTATATAAAAAATACTTTGGATTTCAAAAATAAAATTTCAGATCTTCATTTGGACTTTTCTGATATCATGATCAGTTTAGATGTTGTTTCTTTATTTACAAATGTGCCTCTTTCGGAAAGTATTGAATTACTACAACAGGAATTTCCTTCGGGCATTGTACACGTATTTGATTTTGTAATAAATTCTGGTTATTTTTCCTTTAAAAATAAGTTGTATCAACAAATTGAAGGAACAGCAATGGGTAATCCTCTTTCTCCTGCTATCTCCAATTTCTTTATGGAACATTTTGAACAACGTATCTTTGACAATATTTCTCCAAGACCTACGCATTGGTTCAGATATGTCGATGACATTTTTGTTGTATGGAATCGCTCTTCTGATGAACTTCAACAATTTCTCACTAAGTTAAACGCATTTCATCCTAGGATTAAGTTTACCCTAGAAATAGAATCAAATAAGGTTAGCCTTTTAGATCTTCTAATTCTTCGCCAACCAGATGGTAACCTACATTTCTCAGTTTATAGAAAGAAGACTCATACAGGCCATTATATCCATGCGGAATCTCATCACCATCCCAGTCAAAAGGCAGGAACTATTAAAACACTGGTTCATCGGGCCCACTCCTTTTGTTCTACAGACGATCTTTTACAGAAAGAACTATAATACATAACTTCTTCCTTTCTATCTAATGGTTATAAGAATTGCTTCATTGAAAGAACTTTGAGTAGTTTTAATGTCTTCCTCTTCAAACACAGAGGAAATAACGCGCATTACTATCCCTTATGTTCAAGGCATCAGTGAACGTATAGCAAAAGTTTTAAAACCACTGAATATTTTTGTTGCCTTTCGACCGTTTAGAAAAATCTCCACCTTTCTCACTTCTCCTAAGGACAAGCTTCCACATCTTAATCATCCAGGTGTCTACCAGATTCCGTGCTCTTGTGGATTATCTTATTTCGGACAAACGGGAAGATCTGCCTCTATTCTGCTAGAAGAACACCAATCTTATATAGAATACTTTAAACCTGAAAAGTCTGGACTTTCTGAACATGCCATCTTCACTAGACACAGAGTTCATTGGAGAAAGACGAGTTCTTCACAAAAGTCAGTTTCTCATGGAACGCCTTTATAAAGAAACATGTGAAACTCTACTTCATTCTCCTAACTTAAACAGATCCGACGGCTTACGTCTGTCCCCTTTATGGGAGATAGTACTTTACAAATCAGTTAATCTTTCCTCACTTTTTATTATATTAATTTTTTTTTTTTTTTTTTTTTTTTTAGGAAAGTTATTGACCTTTTTAGTTATCTTACACCAGCTACTTAGGTGGCGCTTTTTGGAATTGTCAGTTAGTGTTTAATTTTGAGCTTAATGTACTGAGGATGCCTGTGACACACAGGCAAAAATTATACTAATAAATAATCTTTCTACGTGAGTTTTTTCCGTTATTTATTGTGTACCGATCACTAATCCTATCCACAACTTTGCTGATGATAGTACTCTACACTATCCTACTCATTCAACAAACCATGCAGTACTCTGACATCTCAGGCTACAAGGTCATCTGTAACCAGTACCCTAAACATTGATTTTCATACTATCCTTCAGTGGGTTGAGGACAATCTTGTCATGTTCAATGCCACCAAAATGTAGTCTGTTTCTTTCTTACATAAAAGCGATCTCAGTTCACCTACCCTTACTCTCAGTAACATACAAATCACCAGACAAGGTCAAATCTCTTTGCTTGGACTAATGTTTACCTCCAGTCTCTCCTGGCATAAACACATCACATCAATAGCCACCTCAGCCTCTAAGAAACTAGGCATTCTCTTTCATTCAAAAGGATATTTTACATCCAACCAACTCTTCATTATATAATAATCTGAAATCTGCTCATATTTAGAATACTGCTCACATATTTGAAGTAGTGCACCTAAAACTTCCCTTAAAATCCTCGATGCCATAGAGGAAAGCAATTAGGCTAAGAGACTTGCCGGCCTGGTTGACTGAGTGGTTAGCATATCTGGTCTCCAGCCAAAATACTGCGGGTTTGAATCCCTCTGTAAGCATGGATGTTTGTGATTGTCTGTGAAAATACGAGTGGTTGTGGTCGACAGTAGATGGTGAAGATGATGAAGGTAGTTGCGGTTGGTGGAGGCGGAGAGTTGTAGAGTAGGTACCCTCCCTCGATGAACCTTTGGACTCCCTGAAGGTGTCACATAATAATAATAATCTCTCTATCTCACAGGCAGTGTTTCAGCACTGTGTCTGTTCTACAGGTACTTATATGGTCACTGCTCTTGAATTGGCAACAATCCTTTTTTCACTTCTAGCTGCACCTGTTAATACAAGAGCAGCTGTTGCCTAGCATCCATTTACTGTGCAACTGCAAACGCACTGAACCTGCTTCTCCTCTTCCTGTTTTATTCTGTCCACTTGTGTCCTCTGAAACAGCCTTCCTCATGAAGTATTTCAAAACAATTACAACTTGCAGCTCTTCAAAAAGAAAAAAAAAACACCAATAAACATCTATCTCAGTCCTCATCTGCACCTCATACTTAAAGGTCTTATAGGTCTCTCGACCTCTTGTGTATGGAATCAGTATTAAAAAAATAATAAGAAGTTGAATGAATTTGGAGTTGGTGGGGAAGAGAGAGGTTTGTTCACTGAGATTGTGGACATGTAAAGTCAGGAAAACTAAAGAAATTAGGGCAGGTGCAGGTAAGTGTGTGTGTGTGTGTAGGCAACCATGAGATGAATGAGTGTGGGAATGAACAACAAAAAAAAAAAAAAAAAATGCAGAATCTAGTCTCTCGGGCAACAATATCGAATTGGCACTCAATTCAGGATGTAAAGGTGGTTGGTGACCTAAGGGGGGATACTACAGTTTCTATATACTAATGTAGCCAATGTATATAAAGACGAATGTAGCCACCTTAGAAGACTTGTCCATAACTAAGGTGGCTACATTGCCTCCAATTGGGGAAAATGATAATGTAGTCTTGACTGGGGAGGTAGCGAGACAAGTGGAATTTGCATTTAAGTAGGGGTATATGAGGAACTGCAAGGCAGGTGATTATGGCAAGCTTAGGAGGATGCTCAAAGCAGTACCATGGCATAAAAATCTACAAGGGAAGAATGTTTCCAGTGCATGGGAGATAGTCAAGGAGTATCTGAAGGAAGGAATATCACACTGTATACCCATGGTCAGGAAGATAAATCAGGAGTTAGATGGTTGATTATTATCATTCAGCATGAGGTGCAAAAAAAAAAAAAAAAAATGTTGAAGGGCACATAAGGAGAAAGGTGACCAGCAAGCTCATGAACAGTACAGTGGTCAAGCATGAAAGGTTACCTTTGACCAGCATGGTAAAGAAGGAAAAATCAGATTAAAAGAAGAAATTAGCAGAACAGGCCAAATGAAAATCCAAAACTTCTTTCGTTGTGTGTCAGCTTCTGTTGCGGCAAGAAGGAGGAAGAATGGCTATGGAAGGATAACTTTAATGAGGACTGATGGTAGAGAGGTGACAGCAGCACTCAAAATAGTTAAGCTACAGCATGACCACTTTGCAAGGGTAATATCATCCCAGTCAGAATATTGCTGTGGCACAGAGGGCAGGTACAGATGTGAAACAGATGTTGATGAATTGGAGGGTTGTTATATTGCAGAATCTCAATGCAAATACAGCTTTCAGATTAGATGGTGTGTCAGCTTGTGTTTTAATGAGAATGTGAAAGGGAACTTGTGATGCCTGTGGCTAGGCTGTTTAAGTCTGCTCTGGCAAAAAAAGTACTGGAAAAGTTTGGTCAAAAATAAAATTCAGGAATGGGGTGCATAAGAACATGATATTCTGAGGGACAGCTTGGATTTATGTGACAAAGATAATAGACAGGAGTATGATAATAATAGATAATAGAGTTACAGCTGAGTTGGATGAGGGAATGGCTGCATGATGACAGTGCTGGATTTTGCAAAGGTGTCTGGCAGGATACTACATAAGTCTGTTGTGCAAACTAGAACAAATGGGGGATGGACATGAAACTGATAATATGGATACAAGGGTAGAAGATGGACAGATAGTAAATGGAGGAGCAGAATCCAGGAGAAAGCAGATGACTAATGATGTTGCTGATAATGCAAATATGGGTAGGGTAATAGTTAATCAAGGGATGTAGAGATTTAAATAGGCTGACAGTATGGGAAAAAAACAATGGATGTTAATTTAATGTGGAAAAGTGTATAGTTATGCATTTTGGGATAAAAAAAGATTACAAGCTGTGTACCACATGGAGGGAACTGTACTCCAGGAAAGTGGTAGAGCTAGCGATTTGGGAATATTATTAAAAGACACCTCCAGGGAGTCAGGGAATCATCGAGGGAAGCCACATGCTACACACACCAGCTATCATATACTTATTCTTGAATTCATTCACATTGCTTGCACTCACAACATCCAATGGCAGTCTATTCCAATCATGCAGCACCCTAAGCGAGAAAAATCTAACCCTCACTCCCTTCCTAGCAGCATTCATTCTCAGCTTACAAAGATGCCCTCTTGTCCTTTCTCCATCCTCCATAAATTGAAAAATCCCATCAGTTGAAATCCTGTATGACTCTTTCAGAAGTTTTTAAGTCTTAATCATATCACCCCTTTTTCTCCTGTTTGCTAGCGTCTGCAGTCTACAAATTCTCAGTCTGTCTTCATAATCAGTATCCTACAATCCTGATATCGATTTTTAACACTCTCCTTTGCATGGTCTCCTGGTTTCCATTGCGATTCTGATATATTGGAGGGAGTGCAAAGGAGAGTGTTAAAATTGATACCAGGATTGTGGGATACTGACCTTGGACTACTGCATATAGTAGTCCAAGACCTTGTAAAGAGGCAAAATGACATCCTTATCTTTACATGTGAACATTCATTTCAGCATTGCAATTATCTTTTGTGTTGTATTTGCAATCTTTGTAATTATGGCCCCTGAACTTCAACTTCCTATCTACTAACACTCCAAGATCCTTAGCATCATCAGTTTCTTCAAGCATAATCCCACCAATATAATACGACATTGGATATCTAATCATGCTGAAGTGAATAACTTTACATTTACTGACATCCATTTTCCCATGCCCACAATTCCAATCTTTGCTTCATGACCCCTGAACTTCAACTTCCTGTCTACTAGTTAGTTGAAGAGAGTTGAAATTTAGAGGACATATTGCTAATGTAGCTCATAAGATTACTTAGCTATTGAAGAACACATTAACAAGTAGAGATATGGAAGTTGTTTTTCCTCTTTATGAGGCTTGATACATCCACATCCAGATTACTGTGTTCAAGTCTGGTCTCATGGGTTTCTTGGAGATGAAGAAGTGGTGGAGAGAATCCAGAGGTGAGTGACAAAGATTGTGAGTGGTCTGTGGAATGAGTTTAGATTGAGAGTTTGTGGATTGGAAATGTTGGCTGACGGTAAAAAAGAGGGGTTGTGATAATAGCAGTTAAGTTACTTAAAGGATTTTATAGTATTAATACAGAGGAAATATTTCAGCACTTGGCTAGAGAGGGGTGTGGACAAGAGGTTGTCCTTGGAAATTTTGTAAGAGTGCAGTTAGCAAGGATGGAGAACTAGATTTTTTGCTTGGAGAGTGGTGAATGAATGGAATATGTTTCCAGTCAGTTTTGAGTGCTTTATCTGTTAATGGATTCAAGGAGAAATATGATAGACATTAAGTTGATAGTTTGGATCTCCCACAATGTCTTTGGATTCCATTGAGGTGCCCGTGAAATAATAATCTTCTTCTTCTTCCTAACATGAGACCAGAACAGGCCAAGTAGCCTGTTCTGGTCTCATGCCATCTCTTTCTTGGTCTTCTGATTCTTCTTTTTCCACTTATTTTGTATCTGTATAATATTTTTGGTAGCCTGCTGTTGTCCATTCGATTTAAATGTTCTAGCCATTTTTGTTTATACTGTCTTATTTAGTAATTAATTGGTTTTATTTTCAGGGATTGTAAGATTTCTTCATTTGTTTTGTGGTCCCACTTGGTATATCCAGCTGTTTTTCTGAGGAACTTCATTTCTGCTGTTTGAATTCATTTTTCATCTTTCCTTTTCATGGTCCATGTTTCACTTCTGTATAGTAGAGTTGGTTTTGACAAGACGTTATATAGTCTGATTTCTAGTGTGTTTTTGTAGGATGGCTTAAATATATTATTTATTATGCCATTTACTTTGACAAAGTTTGATATTTTAGTGTCTGTCTTTTTCTTCTTCGTATGATAGTTCACATCCTAAGTATCTGAAAGTGTTGACTTGTTCTAGTATTTTATTATCTATCACTATTTTACTTCTTATTGGGTTTTCTCCTTTGAATGCCATTATTTTTGTTTTTTCTTTAGATATTGTCATATTATATTGCTTTGAGATATCATTTAATGATTTTAATGATCTTTGTAAGTCATCTTCTGATGTAGCTAATACTATTTGATCATCTGCAAATAGGAAACAGAAACCGAAACTAACAGAACTGTTATCAGTAGGAACGTGGAATGTGCAAACACTCTCTGGATGTCAGGAAAATTAGAACTACTTCATGAGGAAATGAAGAGAGATCGGTGGGATATACTAGGATTGGCAGAGATGAGATGGACATGATCTGGAGAGATTAATGGATGCGAAGTAATATGGTCAGGACATGACACCATGTACGAAGCAGGAGTTGGCTTCCTTCTTAGCAAAAGAGCTCGAGAGGCACTGTTAGGCTACAAACCAGTTAATGAACGAATCATAGTAGCAAGATTTCAGGCAAAGCCATTTAACATATCAATAGTCCAGATATATGCACCCACATCTGACAGCACAGATGAGGATATTGACTTATTCTACAAAGATCTGACAGAGACAATAGAAACAGTACCAAAGCAAGATGTGCTAATTATTGAAGGAGATTGGAATGCCAAAGTTGGAATAGATAATGATGGTTGGGAAAGAGTCATGGGAAAATATGTTTTCGGAGAAAGAAATGAATGAGGTGAAAAATTGTTAGAATTTGCTGTGGACCACGAGATGATGATCTGTAACACAAGATTCCAACAAAAAGGAGTGTAGAAAATGGATGTGGTGATCAAATGATGGGAAAACCAAAAACATGATTGATATGATTAAAAGAAGATGGATAACATCAGTACAGCAATGTCGAACTTTTCAAGGAGCAGATATAGACTCGGACCATAGTTTAGTGATTGCAAACATCAAGATGAAATTAAAAAAGAAATATAAACCCCAACATCAGAATAGAAGAGATACAGCACAAATAAGTGAAGCAGAAATAGGAAGAAGGTACAGGACAATGTTAGAAGAGAAACTTAAAAGTGTGGAGAAAGAAAAAAACTCAAATTTAAGAGTGAAAAGAGTAATGAAGGTGATAGAAGATGCAGTTGAAGAAACAGTACCAGAAGAAGAGAAGATCAAGAAGAAATGGATTACACAAGAAACACTGAAGTTAGTACATGAGAAAAGAATGTTGAAGATAAGAAGGGATACATCAGAGCAATATAGAAGAAAGTGAAATGAGGTGAAAAAAGCAGTCAGAATGGATAAGATGAAATGGTTAGAAGCCCAATGCAACAATATAGAACAGTACTATGGTGAGCATAAAACAAGGGAGGTATACAAAATGATCAGAACCATTAATAGAAAGTGGCAACCAAAACAGACCACAATTAAAGATGAAAAAGGCAAAGTATTGATGAATAAAGAAAAAATTGTACAGCGGTGGACAAGATACCGTAGTGAGTTATATGAAGAAAAACTAGATTCAGATAGTGTTGGGAAACTGACTGAAGAATTGAAGCAGATATCACCACCAGGTAATGAGCATGATAGGATATTTTAATAGGAGAGGTAGAAAAAGCAATAGGATGGCTAAAACACAACAAGAGTCCTGTTAACGATAACATTACTGGAGAAATGATTAAATATGGTGATGAAAGTATGGTTACAGAAATGCGCCAACTATGTAATATGGTATGGAAAGAAGGTAAAATGCCAGAGGAGTGGGTGAAATCAATATTAGTAATATTATACAAGAAAGGAAATAAGCTAGAAATGTAAAAATTATAGAACAATTGCCTTGATAAGTCACCTTGGTAAAGTGATGATGATCATATTGACAGAAAGATTGAGAACACAATTGGAAGCATACCTTGCAGACAAGCAAGCAGGATTTAGGAAGGATGGAACTACAATTCAACAGATTTTGACAATGAGGTTAATAGCAGAGAAAGCTAGGAGAAAAATCAAAAACATATATACTTACTTTGTTGATTTTCAGAAAGCATTTGACTGCTATTGACCAGAAAGTGACATTAGCAGTTCTGGAATCCTATGGAATTGAAAAAAAAAACTAATAGCTATATTAAAAGATGTTTATCATAATGCAGTTGCAGCAGTTAGAATAGGTGATGATTTGGAGAAATGGTTTAAAACAAGCAGAGGTACCAGACAGGGAGACCCAATATCACCAAGCATTTTCAGTGCACATTTAGAAAGAGCAATAGATAAAATGAAAGAAGATGCCAAAGGAATATCTGTACATGGAATAAGAATTAACAATCTGAGATTTGCAGATGACATTGTTATTATTGAAGAAGATGAAAGAGAACTACAAAAAACACTGAAACTGTTAAATGAGGAAGGGAAGAGATTTGGACTTGTTATGAACTTTGAAAAGACAATGGTATTTGGTGAGAAGAACATGAAACAAAAGATACAAGTGGATGGAACTGATATAGAAAATGTAGAACAATTCACATATTTGGGAAGTAAACTGACATATGACTTGGACTGTAAAAAAGAAATAAAGATCAGGATTGCAAAGGGAAGAATGAATCTGAACCAAAACAGAATCTAATGCAGAAGATTATAAAACGGAAGCTGCAATTGTTTGGACACATCTGTAGAATGAGTGTGAGGACCGGAAGATAAAGACATTTATGTTTGGTATTTTGGATGACTTAAACAGAACAGGTAGACCATACAGAGAATGGATAGACGATATAAAAGACTGGTGTGGAATGGGTGTACAAAAACTGTGACACTGTGCACTGGACAAAGAAAGGTGGAAGAAGATAGTGAAACAGGCATCAGACATTAATGGGGAGTGAGCCCATGGTTCGTGATGATGAAATAGTAGTGTAGTGTATCTATCTTCATTTGCGGGGTCATTTGTATACCAAATGGGTTATGCTGTTTCCAGATTGTTATAATTTTATTTATATATATATATATTGAAAAGCAGAGGTGAGAGGGTACATCCTTTTTGAACTCCTCTTGATATATCTTTCCATTCTGAGATGTGTTCTAATTTAACTACTATTTTATTTCCTGTATATATTTCTTGAATGGATTGTAAAAGTTGGTATGATATGTTTAAATCAGTTAATATTTTAAACAATTTTTGTCTATTAATTTTGTCAAAGGCTTTTTCATAATCAATAAAGGCCATGTGTGTTTCTTTTTGAAATTCTCTTCTCGTGAAATAATAATAATAATAATTTGTTAATTATGTTGGAATTCTAGCAATTAGATAAGATGTGAAAATATGAAGATAGGAAATCTTCTGCCACGACATAGTGAATAACCTGAGAGGAAACTGGCAACTGAGTTGCCAGTTGCCAAGATTGGAAGGCAGGTTATAAGGTGGGTAGTTTTATAAGCAGATCACTGTTACATTTGATCAGAAGTCCTGTTAATGCCAAGTGATCGCATGAGTTTATTGACTCTTTTCATAGCTTGTGTGTTCAAAGTGAGTAAGGTTGGTTGAGAGATCTTCTGTGGATCAAGGATGCTAGAATCCATATTGTGATCACTAATTAATTAGCTAGCCTCCAGGTAATGAAAAAGCTAGCAGATTTGACAACCTTTTCAATTGTTTTTTCTAGAGAATTGAATGGGAAGATTGGTTTGATGTGCTAACTGGGTTGACCTTTTTTAAGAATTGCTGGCTGTGGGCTTAATTTCTCACTGTTTCAGACAACAATTGTCTGAATGTCGTAATGTGGTTCCTACCCACGAAAGGTTTTTTCTAAACCTATAGTACTTTCATACTATGGGTGGATTAAGGATATTTTTTTATTTTTTACATAGTCCAGAAATCTTGCTCTTGATGTCAGATATGGAACTTTTTCAAGCCACATTAGGTCCCCAGTTAGCAGGAAAGTGATCTCATGCTGGGTGATGAAATTCATCTCTTACCTAAAGACAATCACAAACATTTGTGCCCATAGTGGGATTCAAACCCATATTCAAAAACTCAGATTCAAAAGCCTGTTGATTGACAACCAATAGATATGCTAACTACTCAGCCTACCAACCTCGCAAAATATTGGTGTGCCCTATGTGAGAACACCAGGGCCGTTGCCAGATTAGATCACGCTCTGAGGCAAACAGTTAAATATTGCCCCTGATGGACTATAAGACAACAATATAAGAAAATCTCCAATTGCTATTTGTTTTTATTATAAGAGAAACATTAATGCAAAACAATTACATAATAATATTAATTAAATGTTTGCTTTAAGGGAATATCGCACAATAAAACAGTTTATAAGCTTTTCTAAATTTAAATTATAAGCTATGTCCACCTCCGATGTAGTTTCTAGACCAACCAATCCTTCTTGGGTCATTGCTGTTCGCAAATAATTTTTAATCAGTTTAAGCTGGGAAAAACTTCTTTCCTCACTGCTATGCTAACAGGAATTGTTAGCATAGCGATGGCACCTACTGCAATATGGATGAACGAGCGCCCTTATTAAGCCACGCCATGAGGCAGGCTGCCTCTATGCTACACCTTGTCGATGGTACTGGAGAACACTTATGACCTTCAGATTATGAGACTGAATTTAAACTCAGATTAAGAAGCTGACTGGAAGTTAGTCAAAATATTGAAACAATACAATATCCATATTGCCTTCAATCGCTACTTGCAGCTGCTTCCCTTATCTATTCCCCTAAAGATCCAACTCCTTTCTCTCTCTCAGTTCCTGGGTTCCTTTTTCTTGTAAGCTGACCTTCTATGGATAGACTGGAAGATCAACCAATATCTGCTTGGAAAAACATGGAAATGCATCTGTATTCATGACCATGGACAGTTTGGTCTAGCAGACCATGCCTTGGACATTACACACAGAATAAAAAAAAAAAAAAAAAAAAAAAAAAAAAACTATGTTTAATCACAGCAATTTTACATGAGAGAATTTTTTTTCTGGCATCTGTAACTGCCCTTAAACCAAACTCCATTTAAAATAGACCTGGATGTATTATTTCTCAGAATATGGGAAACAGTGATTTATAGGCATCCTGAGTGACTACCTATGCTTCCTACTAGCTCTGACAGACAGCACTCTCTTCCTAGTTCGGACTCTCATCTGCTAACTTTCACTTTACTTTATATTGCTTTGCATGTATATGGTATATCTTTGGTGGTGCAATATAAATTATATCTGTGAGAAAGATGAAATATTGGAAGCATTAAACTATTGCTTAATTCATTCTTTGTGTTGTTGTTCATCCCATTAAACATTCAACATGAGTTCTAACCAGCTTTTAAGCCTAAACACACATTATCATTGAACAGAAAATATCTTGTTTCTTCTGATATATCAGTGGAATTGGAAAAGGAATGCCAGTTGTGCTTTTTGACATTGAACTTCTGAAGTAAAATAACTTTGGGATTTGAACTGCAGAAAATCAAGACTTCACAGAAGTTGGATTGATGAGAACGTGCAAAGTGATATCAAATGAATTCAGCAAAATGGAACTAAGGAAGTTTTTAGCCAAAGAAGATAAAAAAAGCAGACTTTGGGTTCTGTATTGTTGTGTAGGAAAAAGTGCCAACTCACTTTTAATGAGTCATCCTATTTCCAACCCAACATAAGGTAACGTTAAAAACCATGGATATGGACATGCTTATGCCTCCGTGAAGAAAATGTGCATCTTGGTAATTCAGAACTATGTCTAACCATTTTTTTAGTAGATATTAAGTAATTTTTGAGAGACCCATAATTTAAATAGATAATGTTTGTGGATTATTTAACAAAGGAAGATTATGTATAAATGCTGAAAGATGTATATAAGATGATATATGTCTTGAGCCATGTCAAAAACAGTTCGGAGCTGCGGTGACCAATCGGCCACTGCTATGTGCATGACGTAGTCACCAAGAGAGGGCGCTCACATTAGCTATATAGGTTTCGGCGCGGAATTCAATCGCTCTCTTATTTTCCGTTCCTGATCCAAGTGCTGGACAGCTGTGAAGCTTGCCGCTGTACCCAGCAACATTTGCCCGTTGCTGTACGTGCAGCGTCGACCGTAGCCATAACTGAGGAATGCGGCCAGAGTTCCAGAAAAGAGCCATTGGTTAGTCATGCCAACGTATAAATCAGCGAAGAGGTGAACCTCTTTTGAAAAGAATAGAAGTATGTCGCAGACGCCATAAGAAATATACGGTGAGGTAACCCGGAAGTCTAGTTAAGGAAATTCCAACAACTACCAGAAAAGCAAGAACAGTAAGGTGCAAGTTTTCATATTAAAATTGAATAATAACCAAAGAGGGTATATAGGAATCAGAAGGTTAAGGACCTCCACATAGTCAACTTCCATTCTGTATCTAAAGAACTGTTTTCTTTTGGACATTTCTGTCTACGTCTAAAGAGCAAGTGACACCCTAAGCTTAAGCTGAGCTGGGACCCAAGGTTTCGGACTGTTTATGTTGGAAGAAACATTTATATCATTGTGTTAAATTTGAATTTGAATATTAACTGAATTTTGGGGGAGGATAAAGCATAAAAGAGAATATTGTCCCATGTGAATTTTGCAAGACGGAGTACGTCTGGTATGCTCCATACTAGGATGTAGAATGTATTTATGTATATGTGTTATTCCTATATATGGGAACCGAGTACTCTGTAAGAATTAACCGAGCCTGAATGTAGTTACACTAAGAAGAGTATGAGATTTCTAGTATAAGATTTTAGAGTAAACCTTTTGGATACATTAACTTAAAGGGGGGGGGGAGTTCAGACTCTTTAGAATTGGAATTTCTAACTAAAGTGTATATATGTATTTGTCTAAATCAATGTATTTCTTTAATTCAAACCACATGAGTCTGTCAATGTTCTGAGAATTGAGTTACCACTTGTTAAATTTTGGACCATGCATAATTAGAAGGGGAATCTATTAGCAACTAAGAAAGGGGGACCACGACTGCAAACCACTTGATCCCTATATTGTTTTTCAGTAGTTTTAAATTGTGTGTCAGA
This sequence comes from Typopeltis vanoorti, assembly GCF_054136105.1. NCBI lineage: Eukaryota > Metazoa > Arthropoda > Arachnida > Uropygi > Thelyphonidae > Typopeltis > Typopeltis vanoorti. The sequence goes on from NC_143552.1 coordinate 47,225,104, forward strand.
ATTCAGTTGCCGGCTGGTGCAGCCGACTTAAAAGAATATAAATTTGTCAGCAATGGAATAGCTAAGAATAAATAAGATATGTAAATAATATAACTAATAATAATAACAGGGCAAGTCAGAAGATATAACAGTATGTTCTGCTCTTATGTGGAATGCCAGTTCTTACAAATGCAAGTGATAGAAGGAATGATAAAATTTTTATAAATTTACTGTGATGACTACTAGTCATCACAGACAGCTGGCCTAAGGCTATCATTGATTTTAATAAACATCCAGGGAGGAAAGTATGGCAGACATCTGCTGTCATCACAGCAGATAATGCTATCTCTGGGATTCCTGGAAGTAATAATGCAACATGTAATTTGATGGGTGATGTGGACAATGGATGCTGTAGCTGCTAATTAAGGTCTTGCTAGAACTAGTAGGTTGAGTTTAATTATCTGATGGTGGCAGTGCACACTGTTTAAAGACTGAATATTGATGATATTGAAGGTTTTGTAGGGATTTTTGGTTTTTTCTTTCTTTATAACTACAGTTAATTTTGGACATTGAAGAAAGAAGAAATTAAGATTTTGGAAAGCTTTGAGATGTGGATTTGGAGAAGGATGGAAATGGAAAAAATCAAATGGACAGATAAAATAACTAATGAGCTTAAAAACAGTAGAAGAAGTCTTTTAAAGAGGATAAAAAGAAGAAAGGGAAACTGGATCGGACATATTCTGAGAGGAAATGGAATTATCAGAGATGACATCGAAGGAAAAATAGATGGATAAAGACCCAGAGGAAGAGTAAGGAAAACAATGCTAGATGACATGCTGAATGGAGACAGGTACACAACCAAAGGAGAGAGAAGGCTCAGAACAGAAGAGTGTGGAAGGAAAGTTTTTACTACTAAGAGAAGAACCTGTTCAATTGCAGAATACTTAAGAAGAAGAATGTGTTTATAAGTTCTGAATACACATCTGCACTCAAATTCTATCAAATAAGATTTTTTTTACAGATATATACACTTATGTTGGTTTTGAAATATTTTACAATAATACTGAAATTTTAAGTTGCACTTGCTTAATTGCCTTTTTGCGGCTACTGTGACTCAAGACATGAAGCAATATATGAAAGTAAATGTTGGTGTGATTTGAATTCCCATCTAATTCCCATTCTAATTCCCATTTTATATCAAGAAATATTTCAGCACAGACACATTCTGTTAGTTCTCTCACTTTCACCCAAGTCTTTTTTTTTTGAATCCCTTATTTCTTCATTATTATGTTATATTTAAGATTTGTAATCTTAAATATATCCGCGCGGTTAGTCTAGTGGCTATGCGCTTCGCAACCATATGTTTGGGGAAGGAGTGTCCTAGGTTCGATTCCTGTTGAAGATGTGAGGAGCTGAAGGATCTTCCTTGGCCATAGCAAGTTAACTGGTCTTGGGCATGGACAGTATGGTTTTTTTTTCCCCCAGTTTATCCTGGGGTTTTTTATCCCACAAACAGGCAAACCGAACATGCAGGTTTCCCGTTGGTTTCCCATTGCCTTCTTTACTGTACTATATCTTATGGCTGTATAGAAGGCAATGGGAAACCACCTTGCTCATAGTCACTTCCCTAGTATGGTAACATAGCTGCCCCTACCATCCATATGGATGAAAGGAAACTAATCATCATCATCAATCTTAAATATAAATGTAATCTTAAACGTAATCTTAAAACAAGTACAGACTACTTTTGAAGTATCAAAATGACATTGCTCACACAGTAAACACTACATACTCGTTAGTTTGGATATAAACAGGGGATTGAAATAAAGTGATCTGAGTGATGTGTTTGTGCACATCTTATAAAATTAGTTTGACTCAGTAGACTAAAGAAAGAAAAAAAAGCTAATATGTGACTTTCAGGAGTACAACTAATTTTGAGAGAACCAACAGATCCTGTAACAATTTCTACTTCTGTTTAATTAATACAAAAGGATATAAAAAGGAACTTTTACATACACAGTGGGCAGGTCTTTTGCATGTTATTGAAGCACATAAGACAATGAATATGCAGTTCTTGCTATATTATATGCTCACAGGATTCACATTTGCTAATGAAATTCATTGCTGATTACAAGGTTTTTATGGTAAAGAAATTAGTCTTCACCTCTATAATTTGTATACCATTAAGGTTGAAAAAATAAGAAACAGCCATGATGAAATTAACATTAATGGCCGATTATGAAAGTCCATAGCTTTGTCAGTTTAGACAAAGCCCTTTGGTAGGAAAGACCTGGGTTTGATTCCCATCAGTGACATGAGGAACCTTTATCTGGCCTCTTTTGGCTAAAGGTAAGTTAGCCAGTCTCATATATAGGGGTTTCCATACTTGGAAACTCAGATGTTTTGTCCCCCAGAACAGGCAAACCGGTCCCATGAACACACATGGATTACAGTCATGAATACATCCCAGCCATATGCCAGTCCCGGGCCTGGATAAAATTGGGGGGGGGGGGGTAAAGCAATGGTGAAGTACCCTGTAAAAATCTTACCAGGAATACTTTGTGGACAATACCTACAAAGTCACCTACAGTCAGAAACAACTCAAACCAGCCGATTATGAAATGGACAGCCAAAAACAGCAACTTATGATTTCCAGAAAGAGAAATCTAAGCAGTTAATCAGTGAAAGTTGGTGAATAAGTCAGATCACTAGTACTGAAATTAAGCATTGACTAAATTTTACACACGTGAACCACAGTAGTAGGTTTTTATTACGTAAATATTTCGTCCTAGGTATCTTAGGACATCATCAGTACAGTATGACAATACTAGGAATGACAAAAGAAACGGCACATTACGTACAAAGGAATCCGAATTGCGTGCAGCGGCACGGTGTGGCCTGAACTTAAATTGAATTAAATTACTTAAATCAAATTAAAATTAATTACAGTTGAGTTATTATTTTACACAATTTAGGGATGGCAAGAACATCATTGCGGTTTAAATTTGGTCTGTGGAGTAGGGCTTCAGCACTTTCTTTATATAAACGTTCATATTTATATGAAGATCTGTGTAGAAGTTTTGTCTTTTTCCAATGGATCTTGTGGTTTGGGTTTTCAACTCCATGTTGAGCGAGGCCTAATTTATGCGGTTTGATGAAGTGGATATGGTCTTGATGTTCTGAAATGTGTTTAAAAACTGATCTGCCTGTCTGTCCAAAATATGAGAGTTTACAGGAGCATGGAACGTCATATACACCAGATAGCATCATAGGTGAAAGTTTGTCTTTACACGAGGGTAACAAGTTTTGGATCTGGTTGATGGGTTTGTAGGTGGCAGCAAGATTGTATTTCTTCATAATTTTCGAGAGCTGTTTGGAGATGCCTTTTGATATAAGGTATGGGAATCCTATGGGGTTGTTCTTGTCTAGGTTGAAGTGCGGAGAAATTGCTGATACCAAACACAAAACTGGATTACAATTGGACCATGTTATGCATCACTTGACCAAGCGCCAAAATGATGTTTTTGGAAAAAAGCTTTAAACTTTACTCCCTCTTTAAAGATCAAGTTACTGTTAGTTGGAACTAATTTTTGGCTTGTTAGTTAAAAATATATCAGAAATGTTTGTGTGTGAGAACAAAAGCAATAAAATAAACACTTTAGCTGTTACATCAAAAAAAGTCGCTTGGTCAAGTTTTGCTTTTTTACCCAATAATTTTTATGAGTTCTGCATATCGCAACCATGTAACAAAACTGTCGTTTAGTCAAGTTAAGCAAAACTATTGTATGTCAATTTATTTTATTTTGTGGTAAATAAAAAAACATTTATTTGAGTGAAAATTTTTATGGAAAAAATTTTTAAAAAATAATACAAAACTCATAAACAGAAGCAAGTATGCATGACTTAAATAGAAATAGTATTTGAAACTTATTTGTCTTCTTGATTGTTGAAATCAATGTGTCTTTCAAACCCATCTATATCCTCTTCAATATTAGGATCACCCACTAAATTCTTATAAAATTGTTTAGCATCCTTTGGAATTAAATTCAATAAAAATTTTAAGTCTTCCAATTTCTTTTCTGGTATAGGCTTGCCATCTGGCCATAGATTATAAAGTAACTCACTAAAATTCTTTTTTGTTTCTGATGGTCTCGCACATTTCCTCTCCAGATTTATTTCTTTAGCTTCATCTCCAAAACTACTTTTGACAAAAATTCTCTAAGGACTTTCTTTTCGAATTTCACTTTCTTTAAATTGAAACCAATTTATTTTGTTAAATATTAATATATCTGTTTTTCTGTTGACAATAGATTGTTCCAAACTAGCTGTACTTAAAAATTCTCTTTCTCCATCCTATGAACAATAAGATGGTTCTTTCTTTTGCAGGATTTCATTTAGTTGATATAGTCTTCTGGAATATACAATCTTTGTTATAATTTTAGGGCACGTTCAGTGGCACCAAAATCAGTGCCATTTGGAAGAAAGCTGTGTCCAGATGTCAAAAAGCATAAAGTAATCTTTTCAAGTGAAGGATGAACATCAAGAACTGCTTTCAATATCAGAACAATTTTAATGTTCCTATTCTGACCACAATATTAAGTTACAAGAGTTTGTCTTCCATAATACTGTGGGACATGATAATATATCACTGCGTATTCTGAAGGAAAGTGTCAGAGAGTTTGACACCTGCCTTGACATATTTTTTTTAATAAGACTCTTGCACTTGGTCAAGTTCCTAAGGAGTGGAAGGAGGGCAAGATTGTGCCACTTCATAAAGGAGGTGATCGAACTCAAGCATCAAACTATAGGCCTATCTCTGTGTCAGGTGTTGTGGTTAAGTTGTTGGAGAAGCTGGTGAGAACTAGGATCCAGAGTTGGGTAGACAACAATGGTATAATCTTTGATGGACAGCATGGATTTGCTAAAGGGAAGTCATGTTTTAGTAATCTACTTACTTATTACAATAGAGTGACTGTTTCCTTGGATAGAGGAGAAGGATACACAGTAATATACTTGGATTTTGCAAAAGCTTTTGATAGAGTACCTCATGATAAGTTGACAGTGAAACTAGAGCAGATGGGGTTGGATATTAGATTAATGCATTGGATTGGAGACTGGGTATCAGCAAGTTGTGTATTGGGGTGCGATATCCAGGAAAAGGAAAGTCACTAGTGGAGTGCCTCAGGGGTCTGTTTTAGGGCCATTACTATTTAACTTGTATATTAATGATATTGGCAAAGATTTGGATGGAGATATTCAGTTGTTTGCAGATGATGCAAAGTTGGGACGAACCATAAAGAGTAGTGAAGATGTTGTGGCCTTGCAAGAAGACTTGAATAAATTGAGTGATTGGGCAAGCAAATGGGGATGTGAATTCAATGTTGCAAAATGTAAGGTTTTTAAATTTGGAAAACAAAGATGGGATGCTGAATTTATGCTTGATGAGAATATATTGTTGGAGGTAGAGGAAATAAGAGATCTTGGGGTGATAGTGGATAAGGATCTAAAATTTAGGGGACACATCGCCAAAATTGTGAAGACAACACAAAGGCTTCTGGGAATGATGCGGATGACACTGACGTGTAGAAGTAGGGAGATTCTTGTTCCATTGTATAAGGCTTTGATTAGGCCACACATGGACTATTGTGCCCACATTTGGTCACCGGGTTTTCAGAAGGATAAAGAGATGTTGGAAAGGGTCCAAAGGCGACTGACTAAGGTAGTTTTTGACCTCTGGAATGTTGAGTATGAGGAAAGATTGAGAAGATGTAATTTGCAGTCTGGTGGAGAGGAGGAAGAGGGGAGATATGATAGAGACCCAGAAGTTGGTAAGGGGTTGTTATAAGATCAATGGTGGAGACGTTCTACAGAGAATAGTGGGAGAACCAGAGGTCATCCCTGGAAACTCTATAAAGAGGGTGTGAGCAGGGGAGTGAGAGGCAGGTTTTTTTCATGCAGAGTTGTGAATGATTGGAATGACACCACACCTGAGAGTGTGGTGTCTGCAAGGAGTTTGAGTGTGTTTAAGACACGGTATGATGAGCTGTGTTCCAAAGGGACCTCCGAGATGAATCTTTGACTCCATGAGGTCTTGGGGTAATAATAATAATAATGTTTGTTTAAATAAACATGAACCAACTTCTTGAGCTACTTGGCCAGCCTTACCTTCCAACCATATATAACAATGACACTTATTCTTTGTGTTTGTTATGGTGTACATAGCAGGAATTTTTCTGCTTCGACTAGCTGAATACTGAATCTTTCTATTGATTCAGCCAAAGCTAAATACCTAAAATCATGCCAAATCAGCCAAATACTGAAGGAAAACTAAATATTCAGCACATCCCTACTGTTAACAACAGTTGTTATTTATCAGAACCTATAAATACTATAAGAATATAACCTACAGAACTTATAAATACTAAATTAAGAATGTAACCTATAGAGCCTATAAATACTATTTAAGGCCTCTTAAATGAGTGATTAGAGAATAAGATCTTCAGATCCATCATTATACCCAGAATAAGGTAGAGGGTGGGTTAGTACATGTGACTTGATTCCAGTTTTCACTGTAGAATCATTTAGTGCAAACCAGTTATTCCTTGAAAGTCACAAGGTACTTCTCCATCTATATTATTATTATGTGACACCTCTAAGGAGTTCAAAGACTCATCGAGGGAGAGTGTGCCAACAGCATCGAACGATTTAAATCCTTCCAACTACTAACCGTGCTCAAACTTGCTTAACTTTTTGCTGAGCCATTAGTAGCAGAGGCTCTACCAATCGACCAATTTTCTTCCCATACTTCATGTAAATACATGTAGACTTTTAAATCCATTTTAATTAAAATTGTATGTTCCATCATTCTGTTTTGCTGTGTTTTATTCTGTTATTTTATAAAGGGTTGATAATAATTATTTAATAATGAATTTAGTGGTGTATTTATGTATATTAAAATACCTTCTTTTTTTTAAAACTTTCAGAAGCATTTTTTCAAGCAGGAACAACAAATGAACCATCATCTAGTGGATTTAGAGTTTTAGATGAGAAAGGAGTGTGAGTAATTTTTTGCTTTATATGAAATGTATATATCTCATTAGGCATGGTAACTCATCTTCAATTAAAGAGTCTTTAATTTAAATTGCAGGAAGTTGTTAGGTTCTTGAACCCAAATCTTCTGATGCCACACTAGCCTCTTCCTGGGTAGTGTTGTAGTGGAGGTGGAGCATTAGAGTGAGGTAGGTAGATAGAGAAAGAGACAGGGAGACTTGTAGATGTTTTATGAGCCAAAAATATGCGAGACTGGTTGGAAGCAAGAGAGTGAGGTAGCAGAAGTTAGTACTGAAACCCATAAGACCAAAAGTATTGGAGTGAATGGAGCCAGGTTTAAATGATGGTGAAAGAGGAAGAGATTGAAAGTAGTAGTGAGATAGCATATGTGAAAGTTGTGGTGGCAGAAGTTCAGGAGAATGTAGAAGACCTTAATAAAAAAATTAAAAAAATAGCTTGCTTGCATTGTAGTCATTCACAAGCTGGCTGTAGAAACAGCAAGAGATTAATTGAACTGAGATCAGAATAAAGCTAGAGGTCTAAAGCCAAAATGGAAATTGTAAGAATAAATGAGAGAAAGAGCGTAAGGAGATAATTTTTTATGGCAATTCTGTGATAGTGGTGGTGGCGTCGGCGTCGGGGGGGGGGGGGAATTACTTCACAAAAGCACTACAAAATCTTGTTTCCATGGTGCAAAAATTAATAATATTAGTAATGCTGTCAGAATGCAGCATTACTAATGAAATGAAAAGGTGAAAGAATTGATTGCTGGAACCAATGACTTGAGAGGTGAGAAGTATTGTATAAGGGAAGATGTGAAAGAGTTATTAAAAGAAGCGATAAAAAGAGTGAGAGGATGAAGTTGGTAAGTCTTGTTTAAGTTGGATATATTGTTGGAGGTGGAGAAAATAAGAAATCTGGGGGTGACAGTGGATAAGGATCTAAAATTTAGGGGACACATAGCCAAAATTGTGAAGACAACACAAAGGTTTCTGGGAATGATGCGGAGGACACTGACGTGTAGAAGTAGGGAGATTCTTGTTCCATTGTATAAGGCTTTGATTAGGCCACACATGGATTATTGTGCTCAGATTTGGTCACCTGGTTTTCAGAAGGATGAAGAGATATTGGAGAGGGTTCAAAGGTGACTGACCAAGGTAGTTTCTGACCTCTGGAATGTTGAGTATGAGGAAAGATTGAGAAGATGTAATTTGCAGTTTGGTGGACAGGAGGAAGAGGGGAGATATGATAGAGCCCTACAAGTTGGTAGGGGGTTGTTATATGATCAATGTTGAAGTAGTTCTACAGAAAATAGTGGGAGATCTGGGGAGATCCAGAGGTCATCCCTGGAAACTGTATAAAGAGGATGTGAGTAGGGAAATGAGAGGCAGGTTTTTTTCGTGCAGAGTTGTAAATGATTGGAATGCCTTGCCTGAGAGTGTGGTGTCTGCAAGGAGTTTGAGTGTGTTTAAGACACTGTATGATGAGCTGTGTTCCAAAGGGACCTGTGAGATGAATCTTTTGACTCCATGAGCTCTTGGGGATGATAATAATAATAATAATAATAATAAGTCTTTTGGCACACTGTAATAGATGTGAACTGAGAAGGAGAGCGATGATAACTAATGAATTAATATGCAGGTTGTGCAAAATTAATGATGTGGAGTTTGTGGATCTATGACCTGAGTTTGATAGGTGTAAAGAATTGTACAATGCTAATGGACTGCACTTAAATTGATATGAAGTTAGGTGACTAGAGAGTTTTGTTCACTGAGAGTGTGGAAGCACTAAGTAAGGAAAATTAAAGAAATTAGGGCAGATGCAGACTTTGCGTGTGTGGGAGGGAAAGGTATCCATGAAGCAAGTGAATGTGAGAATGATCAAATGCAGAATTTAGTCTCTCAAGCAAAAATATTGAATAGTGTTGTCAATTCAGGAAGTAAAAGTGGTTTTAGGCTTGCAGGGATGCTGCAGTTTCTATGTACTAAGGCCAGAAGTATCAGAAACAAGAGGCAGGAGATTTTGGAATTTGTTAGTGTTTGCAGTGCGTGGGGGATGGTTAAGGAGTATCCAGAAGAAGCAATATTCACTGTAAACCCAAAGTCAGGAGGATAAATCTGGTAGGAGTCAGATGGATGAGTAGTATCATTAAGCATGAGCTGCAAAAAAATAAAAATGTTTTGGAAGGTATGTAAGGAAAAAGGTGAATAGGTAACTCATGTTCAGTATATGGATCAGGCAAGCAAGGAATGGTAAGGAAGGCAAAATCAGATCATGAATAGAAATTAGCCAAAGGCAAAACAAAATCCCAGTGCTTTTTTCTTTTGTTTGTTATTTTATTTTTTTGTTTTGTTACGTGGCAAGTAGGAGGAAGAATGACTATGGAAGGATAACTTTAATGGGTGCAGATAGTAGAGAGATAATGGAAGCAGATGAAATTGTTGAGATACTGAGGTAGTCATTTTGCAAGGGTTTATCATCCAAGTGAAGATATTGTTATGGCAGAAATGACAGGAACTGATGTGAAAACAGAAGTTGATGAATTGGAGGTTCTTAGGATATTGTAGAATATGAATGCAAATACAGCTGTCGGATCAGATCGAATATCAGCTTGCATTTTACGAGAATGGCAGGGGAACTGGCAATGGCTAGGCTATTTAATTCAAGTCTCGGCTCTGGTCCCAAGAGAATGGTAGGAGAGCAAAATAATTCCTTTGCTTAAAGGAAGATCTAACTCTTTGCTAGCAAATTAGAGACCAATTAGTATCTCAGGAATGTTGTGGAAAAAAGTATAAGTATTGGAAAAGTTGATTGAAAAGAAAAATCAGGAATGGGTGTACAAGAACGATACTCTATGAGACGCAGCATGGATTTGTGAGGGGGATCAGTCATGCCTTAATATCAACTAACTTTTTATAATAGTGATAACTGAATTGGATAAAGGGAGTGGCTCGACAATGATACTGCTTGATTTTGCAAAGGTATTTGACAGGATCCCACAACAAATGGGGATGGATTGGAAATTGGTGATATAGATAAGAGTGGCTCATATACAGATACCAAAAAGTTGTATATGGAGGAACAGAATTCAGGAGAAGGCAGGTGACCAGTAGTGTGTTGAAGGGTTCTGTGCTTGGATCACTGCTGTTTAATTTGTATATAAATCATATATAGAAAATAATTTGAAGGGAGATATTCATTTCTTTGCTGATGATGCAAAGTTTGGGCAGGATGATTCAAATAGGCTGATAGCATATACAAAACAATGGATGTCAATTTAATGTGGAAAAGTTGAAAGTTATGCATTTTGGGATATAGTTATGCTTTAGGAAACAAAGATTACAAGTTGTGTATCATATTGAGTTAACTGTACTCTAGGAAATTGATGAAGCTAGTGATTTGTAGGCAGTAGAGAGAGAGAGCTGCAGTTTAGTAGGCATATTGCTAAAGTACCCATGGTAGATCAGGATTACTTGGTTATTGAAGAACACACTAAAAAGCAGAGATGAGGGAGTTATCATTCTATTTTATGAGGCCTGGATACAACCACATCTGGATTACTGTGCTCAGGTCTGGTCACTGGTTTTCTTGGGAATGAAGAATTGGTGTAGTAGATCCAGAGACAAGCGACTAAGATGGTGAGTGGTCTGTGGAATGCTCTCTATCAGGATAGATTAAGGTTTTCTGGATTTCAAAAGTTAGTTGATAAGTGAAAAAGGGGGATATGATAGAAACATTTAAGTTAGTTAAAGGATTTTATATGTTTGATGTGGGAGAAATATTTCAGCACTTGGCTAGAGGGAGCAGAAAAAGTGGTCATTCCTGGAAGTTGGGCAAGAGTGTGGTTAGCAAGGGCGTGAGGATTAGATTTTTTTGCTTGTAACGTAGTGAATGAATGGAATGGGTTATCTGAGTCAGTTGTGAGTGCTTTATCTACAATTGTTTCAAGGAGAGGTATGATAGATATTGTGTTGATAATTTGAATCTCCTACCACAAGTCTTAAGACTCCATGGAGGTGCCTGTGAAATAATAATATGCAGCAGAGATATGGATAAGAAGGTGCTAATGAACAGACATGAAAGAGTAGTATATGGCATCTTCCAGAAGAAAGTATGTGACAAGTTATACACCACAGGGCTCTATACTTGAGCTACTGCTATTATTATTATTAACATCTGACCTTCATGAAGTCAGAGACTCATCGTGGGAGGTGCACACAGTTGCTCATCCAACCGTCTTTAAATGTGATTCAATGTGTCTATATTCACAACACCCTCAGGCAATGCATTTCACTCGCCAACCCCTCTCCATGCAAAGAACCTGCTTCTCACTCCTTTGCTCACACCCTCCTTATAGTTTCCAGCAATGACCTTGTTCTCCCCCCCCCTCCCATTCTATGAAAAATTTCTTCCATATCAACCTGATAACAACCCCTGACTAGCTTATATGTCTCATTTATATCCCCTCCCTCTCTCTCTCTCTCTCCAATTCATTAGGCTTTGCAACTTACATTCTCTCAATCTATCCTTGTATTCCAAAGACCACTGACCAACTTTGCAAATCTTCTCTGGACCCTTTCCAACATATCTTTGTCACCATGAAATCCCTTTGACCAAATCTGTGCACAATAATCCATATGAGGCCTGATCAAGGCCTTATACAATGACATCATAACCTCTTTATTTCTGCATATCAGGGTCCTCCACATCATTGCCATTATCCAATGTATCTTCACAATTTGCGCAATGTAGCCCCTGAATTTCAGATCCTTGTCCACTATCACTCCTAGATCTCTCATCTCCTCTACTTCATCTAAAGTTTCCCCACTAAGTGTATACTTTGCATTCCATCATTGCTTACCAAATCCCAAACCTTACACCTCACACTTATACAGAGGTTATGTCACTTTTGAACTTGGTCTGCCTTCCTGCAGTTGTCTATATGCAACTAATATGGAAGCAAAAGGATGTAGGTTCGAATCCCACCATGGACCTGGATGTTTGTGATTGTCTGTGAAAATACTAGTAGTGATGGTGGTGGGCAGTAGATGGTGTTGGTGTAGATGATGATTGTAGTTGCAGTTCATTGTAGTTGTTGAATTGAGTGGTGGAAGCAGAGAATTTTAGAGTAGGTGCCCTCCCTCAATGAGTCATTGGACTCCCTGGAGGTGTCATATAATAATAATAGATCCATATATTATTATTAGCATCTGACCTCCATGAGTCGGAGACTCATCGTGGGAGGTACATTGCACACAGTGCTCATCCAACTGTGCTTTAAACCAATTCAATGTGTGTACATTCACAACACACTCAAGTAATGCATTTCACTCACCAACCACTCTCCATGCAAAGAGTCTGCTCCTTACTCCTCTGCTCACACCCTCCTTATACAGTTTCCAGCAATGGCTTCTTGTTCTACACCCCCCCCCCTCCCATTCTATGAAAAATCTCTTCCATGTCAACCTGATAACAACCCTGACTAGCTTATATGTCTCAGTCATATCCTCCCTCCTCCTATTCACGAGGCTTTGCAACTTACATTCTCTCAATCTATCCTCGTACTCCACATTTCAAAGACCACTGACCACCTTTGTGAATCTTATCTGGACCCTATCCGACTTATCCTCGTCACCATGAAAACCCTTTGACCAAATCCATATGAGACCTTATACAATGACATCCTAACCTCTCTATTTCTGCATGTCAGGATCGTCCCCCGTCATTGTCATTATCCGATGTGATGTCTTCACAACTTGTGCAATGTGGCCCCTGAATTTCAGGTCCTTGTCCACCATTACTTCTAGATCTCTCATCTCCTCTGCTTCCTTTCATAGACTTAATCAGAATGACTGTCTCACTATTCCAAAAGTTTGGAAAATTGTTATTCTCAAGTGTATTAAATAAATTTATCTATTATATTTTAATTTAATTTAGTTTTAATTTTAGCCCATTAGTTTAATCCATTAACTCACAACTGTATATGTAAAGAGATTCCAATTTAAGCATGTGCACTACTGTGGTTTTTTTTTTTAAATTCATTTCCTATTGTGTGTGATGATTGTACTGATGATGTCTTATGATACATAAGATGCAATATTTACATTATAGTTATTTACCATGGCATACATGTTATTTTATAACAGGGGTGTCAATAACATTGATCGTGATCTATGGGTAGATTGCATAATGCTTTGGGGTCGATCGCAAATTTATTTTGTTTCAATTTTCAAAATAATATATAGATGAGTCCGAATACGATAAAGCAAATAAATAATGTTAACCTATTTATCAAATAATAATCTATATTATGGTTCCATTTAAAATTTACGTTAATTAAAAATTTTAAATAAATATTTTTTGTACAATAATTCCAGTTTATAATTTAATTATATTAAATTGAATTTTATTTCAAAAATTTCAATAGAAAAATTACAAATATTAGTTAAAAATATTTAAATTTCTTGCTATGAGACTTTTGTTGTGGAATGTTCTTGGAAATGTATGTACCCTCATAGACACACCCACTTTGGGTTTTTGTTCACTTTGATGCACTGTACAAACATAGCACGTGAAGCTCGATGTATAAACGATAGCAGTATTATAAACTCAGTTGTTTGTTTTGTGCTAGTGCTCCACTAAAAGTTTAAAATTTGAAGTTTAAAGTATTTTAATATAATTTAAAATTGTACTATCATGACTACTACAAAAAAAGCAAAGACATATCACTATCATTAAGAGTGGGAACATAATTATTTCTAATTATTTTAATTTAATTTTAATCTTTATTTTAATCTATTTTTTAATCTTTATTATGATCAAAGACAAATGTTGTTGTTTGATTTGCAATGGAAGTGTTTCTCTGCCAAAAAAAGGGAACTTGGTATGACACTTTAAATTGGTGCACAGCAGCTATGAAACGGCGTATCCACATAACAGTGATATACAAAAAGTCAAAATTCAAGAATTGAAGAAAAGTTTGTCTCACAGCAGTTATGTTTCATTAAAATAATATCAAACTCAGAGACAGCAACTGCATCGTTAAGAGTGAGCCATGTTCTTGCCAAACATAAGAAACCTTTTAGTGATGGTGCAAATTTTAAAAAAGCATTTCTGCAGCAGCTGAATCATTGTTTTGTAATTTTGAAAATAAATTAGAAATAGTTGCTGCAATCAACAAAATACAGTTATCACAAAATACAGTTGCAAAACAAGTAGAAGAAATAAATTCGGATCTAAAAGAGCAACTAATGCAGGATATAAAGGATTCTCAGGCCTTTTCACTTCAGTTGGACGATTCTACTGATGCAGTTGACATCGCCCAAATGATTATTTTTATTAGAATGGTTTTTAAAGACTTTTCTACTAAAGAAGAATTACTTACTGTCATTCTGTTAAAGGAGCAAACATGGGGTGAAGATATATTTACCAGTTTTAAGAGTTACAGCAAGACCATTCAACTGCCTCTTTATAAACTAGTGTCAATTACCACGGATGCAGCACCAGCTTTAACAGGTCATCGCAACGGTTTTATCATACTATGTAGGCATGATGAAAATTTTCCTAATTTTTTACAGTATCATTGTATTATACATCAACAAGTGCTGTGTGCTAAAGTTTTAAATATGAAAGAAATTATGAAAATAGCTTTCAAGATTTCCAATTGAATTCAGGCAAAAACTCTGCAAAGGCACCTTTTTAAGTTGCAAATGGAAGAAAGTGATAATCATGGACCTTATGCATACTGATGTCAGGTGGTTAAGTCGGGGCAAATTTCTTCAAAGATTTAAGGATTTAATTGAAAAAATTAAACAATTTCTTGCCAATAGGGGCGACGAATACGAACAATTAAAAGATGATATTGCTATTGGATTTAGCTTTTTTGACCGACATAATGTAAATTAAATGAATTAAACCTAGAACTTCAGGGTCCCAGAAAAACAATTACATTGGCACCTCGGTTGTCGAACTTAATTCGTTCCCGAAGACTGTTCGGAAACTGAATTGTTTGAAAACTGAAACCATTTTCCCATAAGAATTAATGTAAAATGGATTAATCCGTTCCCGAACCCCAGATGATTGTTTATTTAAACCTTTACTTCATGCATAAGACTGTATACAAACATAATGAAAATGCATAAAATCTTACATAAAAAGAATAAACACAATAAATAGATAAAATATAGACTAAAATTGATCGCCTCTTTATTTTGAATATTGTACAGATCGTTCATTTCGCCATACCGAACTGCATAGCAAGATCCGAGACATGAATGCCATTTTCATGTTTGGATATGATTTCTTTTTTCATCTCTATCGTGGTGGTTCTAACAACTTTTCTTTTCGCTTTGCTGCTATCACTATTCTTCTGCGTCCCATAGTGGCTTAATTAATAATAATTTATGAAAAAAAAAAAAACATAAAGCAAATCAAGAAAACTCACTGCAAATTGAGCAGGTGTTTGCACTGTACCTATACTTTCTTGCCTTACAGCGGAGCACGTGGTTGCCGTTTGTCTGTTCAGGAACCGAAATTCTATTCAGAAATGGGGCGTTTTTTGTTCCGAAAATATATTCGGGAACCGAATTGTTCGAGAACAGAGGCGTTCGACAACCGAGGTTCCACTGTAGTTCTATCAATGCTTTTAAAGAAAAATTGAATCAACTGATAATGAAGCTTGAAAATAACAATTTATGTAATTTTCCGAATATGATCGCACAATTAAATAGTTCTGCTTTTGTTAATTTCAACAGAAATAAATATATTGGTGAAATTCGGAAAGTAATTGCAGAATTTGACGACCACTTTCAGGAGTTCAAGAAACTTGAGAATGTAATTCTCTTCATGAGTTTTCCATTTGATACCAACTTAAAGCCAGAAATAATAGCAGAAAACCTTTCCTCTATTTTTGATAGAGGAAATTATTAGAGAAAATTGTTATGCTAGAAGAACGGGCACACGAAGCAAGTGCACAAGAAGAGAGATTTTGGAAATATTTACCAGAATGCAAGTATCCCAACTTAAGAAAATGTGAGGAAAATATTTATGCTTGTTTTGGTTCGACATGCTTGTGCAAATCGGCATTTTCGCAAATGAACATTATTAAGTCAAAATATCATACCACATTAACATTCGAGCATTTGGAGTTATGTTTGAGAAATGCATTGACTAATTACACGCCCAATTATGCAAAAATTGTGAACTCATTGCAGTGTAGAATAAGTAATGCTGGTTCATCAGGAAGTTCAAAATGAATTGTCTATTTTAATCAGTGTGGTTAATAAACTGCAATATTCTTTTAAGCATTATATCTAATTAATATTATGATAATTATAATAATATATTGTAATAATAATAAATAATATTACGATAATTTTTTCTTTGTCTAAACATAAATTAGAAATCTTATACCTTATACTCCAATTTTGAAAAAGGTAGATTGCAGGTATATCTGTATAGACAATGTAGATCTTATGCAAACATTAGTTGATACCCCTGTTCTATAGCTATGGATACCACTGGCGAACCCAGGGAGGGGGACAAGGGGCCCTGGTCCCCCCAAAAGAAAAAGGAAAAAACACTGAAAAATTTCCAAAAATATTTTCCTAATTAAAATTATTATTATTATTTTTAATTTATGTTGGGTCTTCTATTTCTATGCTACTTATGAATTAGCGATCACATAAGGTGGGAATATCCTATAGCACTCGGGAATCCTGACCGCAGTGAAAGCAAAGCGAATGAAGTAATGCTTGGGCTCTACTTCATTTGCCCGAGCCGGGCCAGAGGAGATCACGGGTATCATGTATTGGTGATCAGTGCAGATGCTCAGGCATAGCTCATATGCAATGCTTAGTGTAAAAAAAAAAAAAAATCAGCTAACTCCTTTTTATTCCCGTATATAGGGAGTGGGCGAGGCCGTTTAGCCCTATCTAACTTTTGGAGACTGAGTGGGCAGTTCAATCTTCACTGTCAGCCAATCAGAGATAGCTGG
This sequence comes from Typopeltis vanoorti, assembly GCF_054136105.1. Classification (NCBI taxonomy): domain Eukaryota; kingdom Metazoa; phylum Arthropoda; class Arachnida; order Uropygi; family Thelyphonidae; genus Typopeltis; species Typopeltis vanoorti. The sequence continues at coordinate 47,242,127 of NC_143552.1, forward strand.
CCCAAGGCTATCACAAATTAAGTGGCACGCAGTGGAGAGAGAGAGAGAGAGAGAGAGACGGCTCAACAAGTGCCGCCATCTCGTGGTCCCTAACCCTAACACGCGTATTTAATGTCTGAAATGATGTGGGTTCTGCGGTCGATTTTCTTGAGTTTACTGGACGAAAAACCCGAGTTTCCAGGAGAAAAAACCCGCTTGCCCATGCCAGAGATTGACTAATGCTTAGTGTGTATTCTCAAATCGTCTACTCAACTCGCCTGCCCTCCTCCCCAGATTAAATCTCGAGTGCCCCCTCCACCCCACTGATTAAATCTTGAGTGCTCGACCCCTCCAAGATTAAATCCTGAGTGCACCACTGATGGATACTGCACAAGTTTCACTATATAATGAAGTGCTTGTTAATGGAAATAGTAGTAGCGTGAGAGATGAAGAAAGTATTGGAATGCAAGAAGAACAGGAAAATGGGGAGGAGTTGGGGTGGACAGGGAGACACAGAATTGGCATAAGTGTAGTGGGGAAGTCACTACCAACAGATTAGCTTGGTTAGGACTGGTTATAGACCTAAAAGTGAACCGCTGTGTTTATTTACAATTACCAGGATCATCAGAAATAAAGGAGATGAAATTGCTTCACTGATTGGGTTTATTATTATTATTATTATTGGTGACGCCTCCAAGGAGTCCGAAGACTCATCGCGGGAGGACACCTATTGCACCATTTATTCACCCCAAAATTGTTGGAATAAGTTTAGCATGGTTGAATGAGGATGATCTCCTGACAAGAATAGAAATAGAAGGGTACAGTATTTTTCACGAGGATAGAAAGGACAAGAAGGGAGGGGAGTGCTGCCAATGATAGCAGGGGAATTATATGCACAATAGATAGACATGAAAGAGGAAAATAGTGACAATGGTTTTGATGCAGTGTGGTGTGAGGTGGAGGTTGACAGGAAGAGATATTTATTAAAGATACCAAGATATTTTAAACCTGGTTTTACTCTAATTTCCCACAGACAAACAAGTCAAGTTTGCGCTTGCACGTATTGCGAGTTTAGCTGACCCTCAAAGTAGTGTAAGTCAAGGCAACTCATGGTAAAGGTAGAATAAGCTCCGATCACTATTCTTAATATTTACCCTTAATGCACAGCCCATATGTTTGAGGAGATGTATGATGCTATGTATAAAAGGCAAGGGGGGGGCCACTACCCAGACCGGTTTAGACCTGTATTGAGGTCTCATCAGTGGGAGCCAGGCAAGAAATACCAAGATTTTAGTAACACTGAGCTTATAAGTATTTTGTCAGAACAAGTTACCATAAGGCGTTTTAACCTTGTTAAATAAAAATCTCAGGAGGAGATATAAATGTAGAAAGTATTTTACCTTGGGTATAATAAATGTTAAAGATACCAAGATATTTTAAACCTGGTTTTAATCCAATTTCCCAAGTAAGCAAACAGACAAACAAGTCAAGCTTGCGCCTGCACGTATTGCGAGTCTAGCTGACCCTCAAAGTACTGCAAGTCAAGGCAACTTATAGTAAAGGTAGAATAAGCTTGGATCACTATTCTTAATATTTACCCTTAATGCACAGCCCATCTCCTTGAGGAGATGTATGGTGCTATGTATTAAAGGCAAGGGGGCCACTACCCAGACCGGTTTATCATTGGGAGCCAGAAAAAGAGAGATTTAGTTTGATGTTGCTATTTGTCAGAGAATATGGAGGGCGAAATATGTCAGCAATTGGGTTAGTGAACAAGGGAAGGATGATTGTTATGGGCAATTTTAATTGAGGCTATATAATTTGGAATGAAAATGAATTTGTTGAGTGACAACTATCTTAAGCTGTATGTAAAGGAGAGCACGTGAGAATAGAGTTTTAAATCTGATCATTTTATCAGAGGATGTGATTGAGTGAAGTTTCACACTTCCCTCCAGTTGGTGTGGAATACAATTAGTGATATTCTAGTGTTTTACGATTATTTTTGTTATTAACCCATGGCTCAAAAGCAACATAGACATTGCTATAAATATTGCTTTCAAACTTGGCATCATTGCATATACAAAGAAAAATGGCAAACAATGCAAAGAACCTTCTCCTCAGTCCTTTGCTCACACCCTCCTATACAGTTTCCAGCAATGATCTCTTGTTCTGCCCCCCCCCCCTGCACTCTCCCATTCTATGAAAAATCTCTTCCATGTCAACCTGATAACAACCCCTGACTAGCTTATATGTCTCAATCATATCTCTTCCTCCTATTCATGAGGCTTTGCAACTTACATTCTCTCAATCTATGCTTGTATTCCACATTCCAAAGAACTCTTTCTTCAAATATTGCATTTCAGCAATTTCGCTTTCTGTCACTTCCATACTATTGCTCCCTCTCATTGTTCTGCCATTACTTTTTTTCTGCTTCCTCACTCCTACTTCCTTTTTGCTTCCATATTACTTACATATTAA